>NC_142602.1:73294202-73594202 GCF_041222555.1 Hakea prostrata
TGTAACCTCTACTTGGCCAATGCTTTGGGGTATACCGATGACATATTACGATGCTCGATCATGTTCTGCAAAATTGTTCAAATTGTGGATTATCGAATTGAGTACCATGATCACCAGCCGATTATTTTGGGCATCCCGAACCGATATGATTGACTCGAGCACTAACTTCTCCACCTTTCTTTTAGTGATGGTTGCTAGGTGCTAGCCTCGACCCATTTGGTGAAGTAGAAATAATTGCTACACAGATATTCCCTTCGCCTCTCGACGCCCTTGGTGAATTTTCCCATGATATCGATTCCCCACATCACAAAAGGGATGGAGTCTAGAATCGAAGTCAAGGTTTCAGCCGCCATTTAGATACCGTAGCATGCATTTGCACTGCTACATCGACAAACATATTCCATAGCAGCTTGCCGCTTAGCCGCATAGACCGAGCCTCAAATTTTTCAAAAGGTGGCACAACCGCCCATGTAAGCACCACAAATTCCTTCATGTACTTCTTACCCGTAGCTAATTCCGATCCTTCGAGATCCAAGCATCTCAAAAGGGGTTTGGAATAAGATATTTTGTATAGCCTTTCGATTCGTGCATAATGATACTGGCTGATCACACCTCGATTAATCTTGCCTCCTTTGGATCCTCCGGTCAATTTATCATCTCTCCGGATATTCTACGATGGGATCCATCCAAGATTGTCTGCTTCAATCTCGGATATCTTCATTACTCCCCGATAACCCGGGAATGTTATTTCTACTATGTAGACCAAAGGGTCTAAATTCTTTCCTTTGGCATCGGCTAGTCTTGATAGCTCATTTGCCATTGTATTTTCTTTTCTGGGATCCGACACTTTCGATTCCTAAATTCTTTCTCCAATTCTTGCACAATCTCTTGATATTTCTATATTCGGGGGTTCTTTACGCCATACTCACCTTTGTACTTGATTGACAATAAGTTGTGAGTCACTAAAGATAGTTAAGTCTGCTGTCGCCAATGCTTTTGACAATCCAAGTTCAGCTATTAGGGCCTCGTATTACGCCTCATTGTTATTTGCTTCGAATGCAAATCTTAGTGCATAATGAATAACAAAACCCTTGGGACTCTTCAAAAGAAATTCCAGGCTCCCCGCTCCTGCTTATTACTCGAACCATCCACGTATACCTCCCAAATGGTTGGAATAGTGCGGTGCAGTAATCTCTTCCCCTTCGGTGCAGTGTTAGTCTCTACTACGAAATTTGGCCAATGCTTTAGCTTTAACCGGCGCTCGAGGCTTAAAGCTTACTTAGACCTCGCCGAGTTCAACCGAGCCAAGCTACCATTCTTCTAGACAAATCGGGTTTACGAAGAACTTTGATGGGAAAAGTGGTAAATACCTCAATTGGATGAGCCCCGAAAGTATGGCCGTAGTTTTCTAGCTGCTTTCATAAGAGCCAAAGCCCCTTCTCGATCTCGGGGAAGTACCGTGTGTCTCCGTCAAGTAGTACATGGCTGACATAATAGATTGGCCAATTCTTGTCTTTTCCGAATGAGTCTGCACTTACTACTGAAGGGGATGTTGCCTAAATATAGCTGTAAAATTTCTCTCCTTCTCGGTCGGGACAATAGCGGTGGTCTTCCGGTGTTTCCTTCGGATCTCGAAAACTTTCGACACTCCTCGCCTATGAGATGAACCGATTCAAAGCGGCTACTCTCCCTGGTAAGCATTGCACATCTCGACCAGTCTTAGGGCTTCCCTATCAATCAAATCCTGTATTTTGGCTGGGTTAGGCCTCAATACCTCTTTGTGATACCATAAAGCTCCCCCAAAAATTTGCCCCACGAAACTCTGAAGGCACACTTCTCCGGATCCACTTCTTCATTTGGTATTTTAGCATCTGAAAATACCTCCGTTAAACCTTCAATGTGCTTTGTCCTCGCAGTCTATTTACCAGCATATCGTCAACATATGCTTCTACATTCTTCCCGATCAAATCTTTAAAGATTTTGTTGACGGCCCTCCGATAAGTAGCCCTTGCATTTTTCGGGCCAAACGGTATGACTTTATAATAAAAGCTTTCATGATCAGTCATGAAAGTCGTAAACTTCTTCGTCCTCCTTGTTCATGAGGGATCTGGTTATATCCCGAGTATGCATCCATGAAACTCAATGTTTCATATCCTCGCCGTTGCATCTATCAACAAATCAATCCCGCAACGGGTAATTGCCTTTAGGGCAAGCTTTTGTTGAGATCTGTGTAATCAGTACAATTCCTCCACTTTTCATTTACTTTTTTGACCATTACCACATTGGCCAACCAGATTGACATTCAATGGGTTCAATGAAACCAGAGTTCTTCAATTTTCAACTTCGCTCCAATGGCTTCGTACTTTTCTATGGAGAAATTTCTCCTCTTTTGAATAACTGGTTTCGCCTTTGGATCTATCCAAAGTTTGTGCTCTCAACTTGCCGATCAATTCTCGGCATGTCGTCCACAGACACGCAAGACATCACCGTTTTGTTGAAGAAAAGACTTCAACTCCTTTTTGAATTCTTCCAGCTGCTCGACCCGATATAAGTAATTCTTTTCTCATCGTCGGGATACAACGAGACTTGTTCCAACTTTTCAACCGACTTGAGCCTTTGCATTTCGCTCATCCCGATCATCCCGTACTTCTATTGGTAACGCCATCACCTTTCTTGGGCCCTCCTTATCCTTTAAATATGCAACATAACATTGCCGTAGAAATTCTTTGATCAGATGAGACCCGACCGATCCCCATCCTCACAAGAATGTTATTTTCAGTGTGCTTCGTTGAAACTATAGCACCTAACTTTGATAAGGATGGTCTCCCCGAGGATGACGTTATAAGCCGGAAGCTCTCGAACCACCAAGAAGTTTACCCGAACGGTAGCCTCCTTGGGGAAGCTTCCAATTGATAGGTCCAACCGTATCGATCCTTCCGCTATTGCGAGACGATCCCGCAAAGCCATATAGATGCATGGATGAGGGCTCCATCAAGTCTTCATCCACTTTAAGCTTTTGATAAGCTGCTTAAGATAAAAGGTTTGCAGCAGATCCGGTGTCAACTAACACCCTATGTACTTCACGGCGTGCGATTTCTACCTTGATGACTATGGCATCATCATGAGGTAAACAGACGCCTCTCTCATCTTCCTCACCGAAGGTGATCGAACCCTCACCATTCGGCCTTTTATGCTTCGTGTTTCTCCGGTCCCAACAAACTTGGATTTGGCTTTCAGCTCCGGAGCGACTCAGGTTCAGGACCTCCAAATATTGTTAGTATGGGTGACCGAGTGGCATCGACCACTTCCTTACCCTTCTTAGACTTTGGAGCCTCCGTCGGTTGTTCTAGGCTAACCGAACGGTCCCTTTATTACCTGTGTCTCACTGTTCCGCTCGTCTTCCTCTCGACGGTTGGACAAGTGTCACCGAGATATCAATATTTCGATATCCGCTTTAGATGTCTGCAATCATTGGTATAATGACCGTAATCCTTGTGGAAACGGCAATACCTTTCCGATCCTCGCTCCCCAGGCTTGGTGGGAAGCTTTGGAGGCCACTGCAAGATATTTTGTTTCTTGATAATATTTAAAATATCAACCCGAGGAGTATTTAATTGAGTATACTCACTTTTACCGGGAGATCTTTGTCGCCACGCCGGATGAGGCTTTCCGACTCGATCACGAACAATTTGCTTCGGCTTCTGTTTATTCTCAGGAGCCTTTTGTTCTTTTGTAGAGGCTTTATTATCCCTTGGCGTTGATATCCGTGACCTCTGCCTGCTTTTGGCATCTTTGCACCAGTTCAAGATAAGTTGTAGGCATATCTTGAAGTAATAACTCCAAGAGTTGTCGGTTAGTGAGTCCAAGTGAACAAAGCAATTTTAGCCACTTGCTCATCTAGATTCTCGATCACCATTGTGACCCAGTTAAATCTTTTCGTGTACTCCCAAATCAATTCACTTTTCCCTTGTCCGATAGTGAACAAGGTCTCCTCTCGTCTTTTTTATTTGAATTCCGCTTTGGAATCGCCCTATGAATTTGCGCGCGCTTCTTCAAAATCCACGATCTTTCCCCGACGGAGATTCGAAACCATTTCGTGCTTGCTCCCGTCAAGGATGAACCGAAAACCTTGCACAGGATTTCATCGAAATTACCCGCTATAGCCATTGTCTGTTGATAATAATTGATGTGAGAAGTGGGATCTCCCGAACCATCGAACGTGGAAAAAGTCGGCAAACGAAAATTGTGAGGAAACTGATATCCGGAAATGGGCCTGGCAAACGGAGTTTTTCGAATAACCGAATAGATATCATCAGTTATCCTCCCTCTCGCCAATTGTCCGAGCTTTTGATTGATATTGGCCAATTCTTGACCAATATATGCTGATCGATTTCCAACGACAAGATCAAGCAACACGATCATTTTCTCGAGCAACTCGTCTGATAGTTGGTGAGTGAGTTCGTACTCCTGCACCCAACCTTGTATTTGAATCAGTCGTACTTCCTTGCGGTCTGTCGAACCGATCGTCTCGCCTAGGGAGTTCTCCAGTTCTCCTAGGTTCTCTTTCTCGCCATCGGTTGCCATCCCAGAAGTTTTAACTGACATTCTGTTCAACGATCAATCGCTGCTCTCGTTGCAATGCACGCCTTTCTGCATCACGATGATCGGGCGCTTGTGGTGCCACCACTTGTCTGATTAGCACACGAAGTGCCTGACTTATCTCCAAGATCCTGAGTTTAAGTTGATCCAGCTTGATACTGGAGTGGATCCGGAGGATTATTACCTCCTTGACCACCATCCTCCCGCACTTCATGGGGTCGACTTCCCTCTGGAATATCTAGATTGTTTAATCCAGGAATTTGGACGCCAGCATCTCGCTGGGCCGCAGCAGCCGCTGCTGCTGCCAATGATCTAGTCACCAAGACTTTCTGAAGCGTTTCCCACATACGGCACCAAATGATGCATCCAAAATCTGCTCAGCCCTTTGATCTCCTGAGAATGACCTGCAAAAAGGAACATTAGATGTGGCCCGACCGCTGGGATCGAGAGTCCACCTCCGAAGGCTAAGTCAGTTGATGAACTTAATCACAAACGACTCTGCTAGAGCACAGAGCTAAGGAATGAATAACGAGAATACGATTCAGATTGTATCCATCCTCCCTACCTTGTGAGTAGGTGATGTCTTATATAGAGTGTACCTTCGAATCTTCTTCATTGGATGTATTTGAGCCTTCTTCTGATAGTCGTTGGATCTTAACAGATAGATCCGTTGAGTAATAGATCTCTATTAGGTTGGACTAGTAGATGTCTCCTTTGATAATACGATCGTTATATGGTAGTTATCCATATAATAGCGATGAGTGACAGCCGCCAAATACTGCTAGACGTCATTAGGTTGATTAGCCTATTTCGATCGTATCGGATTAGAGCGTGCTTGTGACTGAATTAGTTTTCTTCTTCAGCAATCTATCTCATGGACCCGGCTCGCCCGGAAGCGAGTCGATTCCTTTCACCCCGACCAGAGTCGAGGGTCGAACCAAGATTGAACTAGGTTCGGTTATATTTTCTCTATATCAAACTCGAATACCAATGTAAAAAGAAATCATTAAAAGGAAGAGTTCTAGATCATTTACCTTAGTGATGTTCTGAAATGGATCTAGACACTGGAGGTGCATTTTTGCGTTCCATTTCCCTTCTTTCAACTTGTGTACTCTATAGGTTTTTCTACGCTTTCAAATCGGCGAACCACGGTGATGTAGGTTCAAGACTAGCTTGGAGAATTTGCAGAGCATAGGAGAGTATTCTATATCGTCGGTACACTCTTTGGTATTCCATCCTCCATCAACTCTAATTCCTTAATTATGATTTTCCTTAGACTCATCCAAAAGAGAGAAATTAATATTTAGAGTCTTGCTTAGACTCAACTAAATAGAGGGGTAAACATCTTAAATTACATAACCGTCTTGTCGCCACCTATGACGTAGTGAGAGCCACACACTACGATTAACAAGAGGAAATAAAATTAACTCAAGTTAAACATGTGCTCTGCAAATACGAACGTGAAAATATAGGACAAGCTAATAAAAATCTAAATAACTAGAAAAGAAGAATCTGCAACATAAAACATGGTTGTAATCAAATCCTTCAAAATGATTTGCAAAAATATGAAAGTTAAATTTTGAAACAAATCCAAATTAACATTATTCTGGTGAATTCTAAGGGAAAAAAAAATTAAAATTTAGATAACAATAAATGGTCAAATGACCGGATGAACTACAACGGTTAGTCAAATGCAAAACTTAGTTTGACATCAGATCAAGACAATGCGAAATTAAAAGTATTTTAATTAAATTAAATAAATACAGATATCTAGTGCCTGAAGTAGTCTTATTTCATTTAAAAAGATAACAAAATCTAGAACCATGCAAGAAATAGTAAATGTGAGACCCGGGGCTACTTTGAGTTAAACGCGCCTACTAAATGCAATGATGCCAAATGCGCATAATTCATTTGATATGCCAACATTGCAGTGAAATAGTTTCTAGTATGATATTAAATATAATATTAATACAATAAAATTTTTATTTTGTAGAGGATATATGGCCCCGAGAATATGCGATGAGGGGTTACTTGACGGACAAAGCGGACGTTTACAGCTTTGGAGTTGTAGTACTAGAGATTGTCAGTGGAAAAAGCAACACAAATTACAGGCCAAGAGAGGATTTTGTTTACCTTCTTGATTGGGTAATTAAGTAACCTCGATCAAATTTATTTTTTAATGGAAAGAAGAAGAATGCTGCTGCACCTGCATGGTTGTCTACGTAGCTTTATCTTGATATATACATTTCTCTTCGATCTCACAGGCTTATGTCTTACAAGAGCAAGGAAATCTGATAGAACTCGTGGATCCAATCCTTGGGTCAGACTACCAAAAAGAAGAGGCACTGAGGATGTTAAATCTAGCTCTTTTATGCACAAATCCGTCCCCTTCTCTCAGGCCTGTTATGTCTGCTGTGGTGAGCATGCTTCAAGGCAAAATTGCAGTTCAAGCACCTGTTGTAAAGCGCAGCAGCACTACTACTGAGGATTTGAGGTTTAAGGCCTTTGAAAAGCATCAAACATGGTATTCGAGCACTTCCCAAGAAGACAGCCAACGAACTGAACGAAGGTCCTCAGAAATCATGATTCTCACTGATCCAGAGTGACCACAAAAGAGAAACAAATTTGCTTCGAGCAATAAATGTGACATTAGGGTCGGACAGAGGATTTTCTTAATTGGAACCAAGTAATAGATTTGGGAAAATTAAACGACTAGTTACTTTTAAATTTTTTTGGTTACCAAGTAATGCAGCAAGTTATCTATCTTTATACATGGTCTGGTTCAAGGATATACACCTGTTTCACATTCTGCTTCTACTTCAGATCTGAACAGGCTCTCAACAACACCAAACGATTTTACAGAAACTTGCGTCTGTTGAGTATGTAGATGAAACCAATAATTTTGCACTTCCTTAGCAACAAAAAGGAAGGAAAATAACACATCATCTTGCTCTCTTACAAGGAGAGGTCGTGACCACCTTGTCTTCTCTGGACCGCTTCAACGTGTAGCTGCAAGTGCATTGTTTAGCTGAGGTGACACTAGATGGGCTATGATTTCTCTCTTGAGAACCTGAAAATACCCCAAAAGAACACATTATTAATTATCTAAACAGTGTAAATCAGTAAGGAAAATCTAACCATCAGCTCATCCAATCAATTCAACAAAGCTATCATTAGCAATAGAAAACAAAATCGCAGAACCATGTAAAGTTTGGGTGGCAATAGATTGGACCTGAGTTTGTATGATCCATCTTTGTTCGCTTGACTAGATTTACATTCTCTAGCCATGACTTTCTTTTAACACCCAGGGCATTGCACTTAACTACTGGATCAATATGTTCCCTTGAAAAATAACAGAAAAATGCTGATATCATCAGAAAATTTATTCGTCTGCAAATGATAAAAGGAGAATCCAGCTGCAGGAGGCTCCCACTACAGCAGGTTCCGGTAGGCCAAATGTATAGCTTTGTCCCCACATTTTGGATAGGCTGTCTCCAAGTTTTGGACTTGCAACCTGATGGTTGCAACCGTTGCATCAATCTTTGGCCACAGTTGGCACCTGGGAGAACTGCAGTCTACATTATCTAGGTTTTGGATTTTTTTTTTGGAGAGGGGGGAGGGGGTCGTGAAGGGGTGGGTGGTTGGCATTAAAGGGAGTGGGGAACATAGAACACATTACCGGATGCTACTGCTATAATAAATTAGCTTTGTACCTGATCTTCTTTTCTTCTCCAGCTGGTTGTCATCTTCAACTAGGGGCTTTCGCTTATCACAAAGCCCACTGTGTTCGTTTGTTTGATGATCCTTTTGTTCACCTGAAGAGATGCAACTTGGGTTAACAACTCTGATGTTTGATAAATTCAATACGATGAATACTGTATATAAAGGGGAAGTATTAGGCATTGAGAACATGATGGTACATCAGTTATCTATGGCATCTCTGCCACCACATTAAACTTGCATTATATAAAAGTTTGAAGCATCTAGGCAGAAAAGTACAATCTCAATTATTTTTCAGTAGACAACAAGAATAAAACTGGAAGAGCTTATACGATCAGAAATTTTTACGCCATTAAAAGGTCCATGACTCCATTATCAACAGGAGTATATGAGTTGATAAATTATTAAAAGTAAATGTTAGCTTTCCATATTGGAGGAACATATGTACCTGAAGGTACAAAAGTCATCAACACCACCATTATAATAATTTACAGCAGGAAATTAATTATAAATCTGTTAGTAATAACTCCATTTTATCTCAATTCGATTAATTGATGGAAAGATCATTACCTAGATTTGTTTTCTTAAATTATGGAGAATCTATAGGGGAAGTAAATTGGATCAACGTCCTCGTTCCTCCACCAAAGTTCCACCGAGGTGGTTCCACAATCACTAGGAAAGGGAACAAGTTCCACAACCCAAATGCCGTGTGGAAAGGATGGAAGAGTGATTTAAAGCAGGGAACTCATTTCCTGCGTTTCTAGGAGAGAGGGGGAGAGAGATGGGAGCCGCCTCTTTTCTGGAAAACTTACATAATGCAATCACACTCACTTATGCGGTGGTCACCAAAATATATAACTCTATATTTTGTAACCGCCCTAATAGTGAGTTTTCAATATTGCCCTTGGACATATTATTAAACTAATAATTATAAAATCCCAACACAATCAATACCCTTGAAAGCAGCTTCCAAAGTACTTATAAAACAGAAAACAAATCACCTATCAACATCAGTACAACATATCTTTTGCAAATGCCACTCGTTAAGGATCTAATCTAAGTTCATGTAAAACCTACCATGTCGAAAACCCTTTAGCACCTTTGACTTTTTGATTGTCAAATAGGCTGAAAAGCCCAACACCCTTCATTATAAGTGTTGATGGATTACAGTGGCAATGGCAGATAAGTAAATCAAAAAAGTTTTATGTCCAGTTATTTCTTTAGTTTAGGGAGCGAGAACCCGATATCTTTTCTACCTCATAATTTGGTGACCGATAAGATTGACCATATAATCGAATAGAATAAATCATAAGAAATTCATTAACCAACCAAGAAAACTGAGAAATTCCCACTTTTATTCTTTGCCTTCTTGAGAAGTCCTGGATCGTTAAATTGCAGTTTGAAAATGAATAGATAAAATATATAAACATTACTGTCTTCAGAAGCTGAAACAGATTTGAATCTCTTGCTTATCTGGTTTTTTTTTTTTTTTTTTTTTTTTTTGGTAAACTGGGAAATTTATTTGAAATGAAATCCTCTAGGAAAAGGGCACCTAGAGGCGTCAAAGTGCAGGTTCCAGTTTAGTAGGGGGGGGTAACAGAAATGAAAGATAAAGGGGATTGAGAGTTTGCAAATGAAGCAAGTTTATCTGCTACATGGTTTCCTTCTCTAGTGGTGTAAATGAAGGAAATGGATTCAAAGTGGTACAAAAGTAATCGAATTTCTTCAAGGATGTTTTTGATTATCCATGGTTCCCTGTTCCTTCTAGTGGTTCAAGAGGTTGATAATTGCTTCATTATCTCCTTCAAACATGACTTTCTTGAAATTCTCTTTGATGGCAAGATGGAGGGCTGTTCTGAGGGCTTCAGCTTCAGCTTGGAGAGCAGATAAATTTGATTTGGAAATGGCAAAGCATAAGAGGACATGGCTAAGATGATCACGAGCTATACTTCCACCTCCAGCGCTATAATGACCATTCGAGTTCCTTCTTGAGGAACCATCAATGTTGAATTTGATCCAGCACATAGGAGGAGGAGACCAACTGATGCTGACTTTCTTCCTCTGCAGTTTCTTGCGACCAGATTCCAAGGAAAAAAGCACAGATATTTGGGAATCCCATTAATATTGATTCCCTAAGGCACCTCTAACTTCTCCTACTACAGTGAGTAAGAATCTTGATAGATCAATTGCAAATAATAAGAGGAAAGAGCTAAGTCAACTGAGACATTTGGTTAGATGCATGCATAAGAAAAAGTGGACGTCTGAATTTTCTTTGTCCTCCTCAGACTGAATATATTTGTGACCTTGTGATAATCTGCAGGGAATCAATGTATTGCAAGTAAGGACTTCCTTTCCTTAATTACCAGCTAGTGAGAATTTGCAAAAGCCAGCATGATTATGGTGATCGATTGTTAAAGACAGACAACTCTCCTGAATCCTGATGCTCGCTCTTGCTGCAGGTTCCAATGGTTTCTGGAAGTATCTGAGTTCTTGTGTGTCCAGTGTTCAGTTTTTGTCTTTGAAATAAATTTATATTTTTCCTATTTCATGGTTTTAGGGCCGTATCGGATCGAGTGAATAGATTCATATCGGCAATACCGATACCGATAAACATTAGTATTGTTTCTCCATTTTTTTTAAACCACGGACTTAAAGATTCTAATGCATTCTGATGAGCAAAAGAGTAAACCGAACAAACGCAACGTTCGACAGGACACGACCGAAACCCAGACATACCCATTCAGTCCGCATTAGAACTGCCCTGATTGTGCACCACAAGGAACCAAACTCCGAGAACTCGGGAACACCAATACAAGGAATTGCAGGGAAATGAATTACAAAGGATGTGAATACTACAAGGAATCCCAATTCAATCTTGATAGATTTAGGGAATATAAAAGGAAAGGAATCTACCCTAAGAACGAAAGCAAGATCTCTTGGGATTCTCGAATCATTACTAACTCTAACCCTTAATCAAACGATCCACACGAAGCCTACCAAGGAAATCCAACAGTCACCATCTATAGGTAAAAAAATATATAAACCCTGCCTCTCAACAAGGCCCAGGTAATTGAATTATTCTCAACTTTTAGTGATCCTGTGCTTACGCTCTATGTATTCAGAGAGCCAGAGATAAGCTTTCCAACCTATGTAGTCGGCCTACATCAAACCTTGTTTGTATGCCTCTGTCGACCGAGCGGTTTCCACATGCATCACATTCAAAGTAATGTGAGAAGAACATAATTTGAGATATAAATAAAACCTAACGTAGCGATTGGTTGCTTAGTTACACGGTAAAATCATGTTTTGATTTGCAATTTAGGTGCAATAGAATCTAGTTCTCTAGAATCAGATTTGTAATATAAAAACTATTTGATTAATCTAAGTCTGAGAATTAAATTTAACTTGTTACACGGAGTCTAAGATCTAAATCTATCTGCAAAACTGTTCAGTTATCATAGATTTGAGCTCTAATCATCTAAAATGACTATTTGATCAGCTTGATTCCTCCATCAACAGGATTTCACAATACAGGAACCCCTTTAGTATTATCATGGGAACTCTTATTTGCTAAACCTATCCTTGAATTTAGAAAGCTTCCATGAATGTTTAGTTGTCATTAATACTATTCTTCTTCTTCTCTTTTTTATTTTTTATTTTTGGTAAAGAACACTCTTCTGCTATTAGGGCCATGAATTCTCTGATTGAGCTTTCCGGGTTATATAATGATAAGAGAAGACAATGGCACATAAGAATAACTATTACAGATACTTCTACGAAAAAGAAAAAAGGAAAGAAAATCTGTTTAGAGATCCATATGCAAATAAAATCTTCCCATCTAGTTACTCATGTGTCCCTTACCTAACAATTCTGACCTCTAATGGGCACAAGTTCCTAGAGCAAGGCACATTAAATTCCCACACATGCAATACGTTGGGCTTGGTATAGGCGGGGGGTTGTTTTAATTTTTAACACCAACCTGAGGCAATCTAAATAGCCAGGCTAAACCAATCTCTCAAGAAAGAGTGAGCAGAGCAACATAAAGCTGAAAAGGAGAAGGGGGTGGGGTAGGTATCAAGAAAGCCCTGCTTCTTGTTTAAATTGGATGGTGAGCTTTGTTCTTGGAGGCTACAGATTGCATACATGCAGAGGTTATTCAGCTCCCTTCATGAAGGAAATATGTGTTCATGAAGCCATCAAAGAAATCAGAATGGAAAGGCAGTCATGGCTTCCTTTCCTTCCCTTTACGAAAGAACAAATACCAATTGTATAGAACAGAAACTGTCAACCTAAACACATTAAGATGCACCTCTCCAGTGAAAGCAATAAGACCATAATCACCAAAGAAACCCAAAACTACACAAATCACTAGAAGCATATAGCAACATAGTATAGTATTATAAGCGATGGACCAGAAGGCAGTAGCCAATAAACAAGATCCTTAAACAGCGAATGGCTATTATTTGACATGTGATATGATAAACTATCTATTACTTTGAATGTGTAAGTAGTCTTATAACCTGTGTAAGTAGTCTTATAACATGTTTACAGTATTTTAAATTGATTACATGACGTTGACATGTTGTGGATGATGATTAAAATGTACTTGATTTATTATTTGATATGAAATAATATTATGATGCGTTTGGTGCGACTATGATTGAGGGTTATCCTTGCTGGGTATTCCTAGCTTGGGATATTAAGGATTGTGGTATGGTACACTATTCTCTGATGCCCCTAGCACTAACATGGTTGTTGGATTACATACCTACGAGGTTTACACTACATGGTTGGATACCCTTACATATTACCCTTTCGGCGGGGTATTGAAGCTGAATGACCCGTGATAATGGTGACGTGACTCTGTTTCATTCTACAATGGTAGCCAATCCATGCAGAGACTCAGTGATCTGTTGTTGATCATGCAATGGTAGGGTTGCATATGTTATGGTAGGGCTCATGGGCGTCCAATAAGCGACTTGAGTTGTGAGGTAACATAAGAGCATCTACCGCAACAATATGTGGATGACCATAGGGTTAGGGAATGGAGTCTAATAGAGGTAATTTGTCCATGAGGATTCTCATTCCTAGGTGGAGAAAGATACTGAACCGAGTTGGTTGGTGCCATAGGGGAGGTATTTGGACCACATGTAGTATGTTACCGTAGGACCTTGCATTGGGTTAGAATCCCTGACATGTGATAGTACTCATGCCAATGGTTGTGGTGAGAGAGTGTAGACCAAAACCCCAGCCATGGTTGATTGACGAGACTGTACCCCTTGCCCAGGATCCCAACAGAGGTAGCCAGTCCATGAGGGGTCAAAGTGACTAGACCTACCTAAAGGAGGGATGGTGTTATGTCTTAAAGCATCCCTACCTTATTAGAGATTTGCATGGTGAGCTATTAAATGCATCCATATTGTTGCATAACATCTTTCATTTTTATTATTGTCATGTTTATGATATTGATGTATATATGGGATTGTTGCCTTACTGAGTTCGTCATAACTCATTCTTTGTAAATGATCTCTATTTTCTTCTGATGACTATACAGATGCGAGAGAAGTTCCGTATGTCTAGGAGAACCCCAATGAAGAGGCTCTGGAGATGTCAATGGAAAGTGGTGCTGCACGACATGAAGCCTCCTATTGGTGCTTGGAGTGCGCTTATAGCACCTATTGACGGCAAGAGGATCTAGGTGGTCCGTCATTTAGATAGATCGATGAGAGAGACTTTCATGACTCCTTTCATTGTGAGATTAGAAGAGAAAAGTGTCAACCCCGAGAAAGACCAAAATAATAATTAGATTTCGATATTCTCTCTACTTCCCCTGAAATACCCTTTTGTACACATTTCTTTTATTCATTCTTTGGATTATATTCATTCATTTTGATTGAATTTTGGACACTTGTATTCCTTCATATTTAATTATTGGATTATTCTTTGCTCTTGAATTGGTATTGTGTGCATTTATTATTAGTGATGGAAAAACCGTGGATCTTGTGATTGTTGATCGCACCCACGAGTTGTCTGGTGGGACCGTTAATGGTGGGTGGGGTGTGACACTTAATGTTGAGGAATGGTTTTGGTCTCAAAAGTCTAGATGCCTCTACATCTCTGATGGAGACAGGAATACAAGGTTCTATCATTTGACTGCAAAAATTCATTGCCATAAGCGGAGAATTGAGTCTATTGAGCACAATGGGGTCACCTTATTTTAACCCCATTCTCCTGCAAACATTTTTACTCAGTATTTTCAACCTCTAACCCCCTTGATACAACCTTTGTAGCTAGCCTATTCCCTCTCATTGATAACTCTTCCCTGTTGGACGGGTTATCGGCCACCTCCTCTATTGAGGAATTAAAAAATGTTGTTTTCTCCTTTGGCTCATTTAAAGCCCCAAGGCTTGATGGATTCAATGCTTTCTTTTTCAAAAGAACTAGGATTTCATTCAACATGATGTATTCAAGTTTGCAAAATCTTTCTTTGAGGATCTTGTTCTGCCTTGGGGCACTAATCACATGTTAGTTTGTTTCATCCCGAAGAAAGACAACCCAAATGTGGTGACCGATTTTTGACCTATCAACCTCTGCAATGTCACATACAAAATCTTGGCCAAAACCCTTGCTCTCTACTTTTATTTCCCCTCTACAAGGGGCCTTAGTCCCAAAAAGACAAAAAACGGAGAACATTTTTTTGGCTTATGAAGATTTTCACTTTATGAACCGCACTAGAGGCAAGTTTGGTTTCATGGCTCTTAAGCTTGATATGTCTAAAGCCTATGATAGGGTAGTGTGGTAGGTTCTTTCTAATCTCCGTTCTTTCATAGGGTTTGATCAGGCCTGGCACAATTTGGTTTACAAATTGATTAGCGCTACCTTGTTCTCAATTAAACTCAATGGGTGCCCCTATGGATGGTTCAATGGAAGCCGTGGCCTTTGCCAAGGGTGCCCCATGAGTCCCTACGTCTTTCTTCTTATAATGGCGATTCTCTCTAGACTCAATGAATATAGAGGCTTATTTTATTCAAAGGGATAAAATTGCCAATCAGGCTCTGGAGATTTCGCACATGTTTTTCGTCGGTGATATTTTTCTCTTCTGTAGGGCTGACATGGATGATGTCCTCTCTATCAAAGTTGTTCTTGATCTTTTTTTCTGACCTCATTGGCCAAATGGTGAAAAAAGTAGAGCCTTCTTTAGTCATAATGTGCCAAATAACCAAAAATCCCATCCTGTCAATTTTGGGAATTTCGGAAATGAAAAAAGATGTGGTCTCCCTTGGAACAAATTTGATTTATGGCAAGACCAAATCCAAAAACCTTAAGTTTCATTTTGCAAAAGATTTATTGTTGCTTTGCCTCTTGGAAAACTTCTTCTCTCCCATTTGCTTCCAGGGTTGTTTCAAATCAGTTCTGCAACCCCTCTCTTTGTACCATATGCAATGTTTTTGCTTTCCTAAACAACTTTTTCATCAGACTCTCTTTGCCAAAGGTTTTGGCTTGGAAATCTGGAGAAAACAAAACAACTAACCTTGATCTCGTGGGAAAAATGTTGTCAACCGAAATACCTATGAGGTTTGGGCTTCAAAAAAATGGATGAAATCAACTATGCCCTTCTGCTTAAACAAGGTTGGAAGCTTTGGACGGAATCCCAAACTCTTCGGGCTTCGACTGTTAAAGCAAAATACTTTCCAAAGACCAGTCTTTTTAATATGAAGGTCAAAAAGAAGGGGGGGGGTCCTAGCCTTGGCGGAATATATGTAGTATCATTCCTAGTTTACAAGGGATGTGTCTCGACAAATAGGGAATGGCATGGACACCTCCTTTTGGTTTGACCCCTGGTTTCCAAAGGCCAAAAGCTTTGTTTCTGAACATTCGGACAACGTTATTGGAGAGAAGAATCTATAATTCATGAAATGTCTTGTTTTTTACACACTAAAGAGGTAGTACCTTTCAAACTTAAATCTGCCAAATACTCCTCTCTCCTCTACATCTCTCAATTCTTCTTCAGATAAGTGGATCTCAACTATTTCTTCTAAGGGTGTGTTCTCAACCATGTTGGTGGGGCGTGCTCTAATGAAAAATAGGATATCCTCCCCTGTCAATAGTTTGAATCCGTGGTGGAAATTCCTCTGGAACTTACCACTACATCCTAATTTAAAATTCTTCTTTTGGCGTCTTTTGCATGCATGACTTCTTATTAAATCTATGCTCGTCCAATGGACAGAGTTGCATACTGAATGTCAATTATGTGGAAATAAGATAGAGACTAGATCTCTGGCATGTATTCATCTCATGTGAATGGACCAAGAGTATATGGGCTGCAGAACCTCTAGGATTGCAGACTGAACATCTATCCCAACAATCAATAATGGACTTCTGTCTCTCTTTCTTTGGTGGGGGAAACCATCTCAACAGGGATGACACTAGCTAGTTTTTTTTTTCCTGTGTTTATGATTATTATTTTTCCTATGGTAAGAAAGAAATTTGGTGACCTTTAGTAAACAAAACCCAATCTATACAAATTATTGGCCAATGTTACCAAATGGATTTCACATCTCACCGTGGCCTCATACAATGACCTACAGACATATGTGTTGTGACTAAAATATCCCAGTCCCGGTTCAAGCCGGTTCACTCCGGTTCACTCCGGTCCAATGACAATGCGATTGGGTTCAATTGTTTAAACAAAGTAATCTATGGGTCCGCTCAAAATTTACAAAGAAAGGCTAATCATAGCCATCTAGTCATAAGCTACAATCCGACGGTCACAGTTAAAAACACTACAGGCGGGAAAACCTATATAAAAAGGAAGCAAAGGACTCGTCAAGGGTAAGTCTCTCAGATCAATTTGAACACTGGATTCTTTCCTGATTTTATTCCATTAGAACACCTTAGAAGCTCCTTTGAGCTTTGAAGAACTGTCTTCATAAATCTAACTAGACCGTCAGAGACGCGACGCCGATCAAGACTATCGGCTCCGTTTCTAACCATTGTTTTATTTTCCAGTGAACGAGAGACTAGCAGAGGGATCAAACGAATCAAATCGATCCAGATCTGAAGAGCTTGGAGCGAAGATTACGGTTCAAAGCTATTGGCAAATTTAGCACCAACATTTTGGCGTCGTCTGTGGGAAGTCAGCTTGAACAAGTTCAGAACAAAGGTCATGACTCAATCACTTGAGCGAGAGGAGATATTACCAGTTGAAATGGCGAAGCAAGCCCAGAGGGAGCCGATGAGAGTAAATCCGAAAAGAAGAACAAGAGAAATGGTTCCAACACTGCAAATTCCAACAATGCAGACTCGGCAAAAGCAAAGAATGACAGAAGATCGCTCACCTCATCCTGCTGAGATTTTCGAAAGACAGGAGAAACAACTCGCAGATACGCTGGTTGCTTCTCATTTGGAACTGGATCCGAATCAAATCACTGAACGATTTGAAAGTATGCAACATCAAATACTTGAAACGTAAAATCTGATGAGGTCGTTCATCAAGCAAGTCAAAATTCAACCAGAATGAAGAGTTCTGATCTCACCAGCTAGAAGATCTCGAACTCTTTCTTGAGCTGAGGCGATTTCTGTACCGAATCCTCAGATCTAGAGGTCAAGAGAAAGCCAAAGGAGATCAATTCTCAGGGAGGGATCAGGAGAAAGTGCATATCCAAATTACATTCCTCTAGAATTGGAAGATCAAGGATCATCTAAGGATGATCGATTAAGCCACATTCAAAGTAAAAAAAGTAAAACTCTTGGAAGTTGGAGAGATAAGAGAGAAGCAAGGAGATCAGAAGGTAGCAGATCTGAAGTTCATGGATCTGAAATCAGCAAAAGATTTCGTATCCTGGACGATCAAATTCAACGATTGGCGAACAAAGACAATGGAGAAAAAGTGGAAGAAGCAATGAATGAAAATCCATTTTCTAAAGACATCATGTTAGCACCATTGCCGCATAATTTTAAACTTTCGGTGTTCACAATGTATGATGGAAGCTCAGATCCATTGGAACACCTGGCTCAATTCAATTCTGTTATGATGTTGGCAGGTAATTCTAATGTTCTAAAGTGTCGATCCTTCCCATCATCATTGAAAGGTCCTGCAACAACTTGGTTCTTCAGTCTGTTGCGAGATTCCATTAGAGATTTCAGAGACTTGACAAAAATATTCTTGTCAAGATTCCAAAGTAGCATGAAAAGTAGCAAAACAGTGGATAATCTGGCTGCAATTCGCCAGAAGTCAGGAGAGTCAGTTCGAAATTATATGAAGAGATTCAATCAAGAATCAATTCAGATAAAGAACTTGAATGAAGCAGTAGCTTATGATGCTATGTTCAGAGGTTTGACGGACGATCATTTGTTAGAATTTCTAATCATGAACAAACCGGCAAACATTGCAGAATTGACAACCCGGTGTAATCAATATGCAAACATGAAAGATATCCTTCAGGCTAGGAAGGACACTGATGGTGATGGAAGCAAAAAGAGGGAAGATGGAGTCTTGCGGTCTGATCAGAGAGATCGAAGAAACAACAGAAATTATCCGAGAAATGGTCCTGATCGTCAAATTAGAAGGGATATTCCGAGACCATTCCTGGAAAATTATACTCCTCTTAATACTCGAAGATCAGAAATTCTGATGCGAATTCAACATCAAGGATTTGTAAAATGGCCAGCACCAATGATAGCAAAGGCAGATGAGCGGAATCCAAACAGATTTTGCAGGTATCACAGAGATCATGGTCATGATACTGATGATCGCAGAATTCTGAAGAATGAAATTGAGTGATTAATCAGTCAAGGGAGGCTGGATCATTACGTTCAAAGGAGAAATGGAGGTCACCAGAGAAATGTTGCTGATCAGCTAAGAAAATGGAATAACCAGACACCAGTGAAGCAGGACCAGGCGAAGAGAGATTTTCAATCTAGTTCTCCAGATGAAAATGCTAAACATCAGGAAAACCAGCGAGTTCAGCAGAAGCAGTCTCCTGTCATGATCATCTTGGGAAGTTTAGATTTGAACTCAATTTCAAAGTCTAAGGCTCATGCCAGGTATGTCAATGCTGTCGAATCTCATGTTATTCCTAAAAGAATTAAGAAGATGAAGGAAATAGTCTTCATAGAGGCGGAGATGGATGGAATTCAAGAGCCACATGATGATGCCATCGTTGTAGTCATTGAGGTGGCAAACAGAGATATTCACAGGGTTTTAATTGATACTGGGTTTTCTGTAGACATTATGTCTTACGAAGCCTTTCAACTGTTGAAGATGGATACTGTCAAGATATAACCTTGTGGAATAAGATTATTTGGATTTTCTGGAGAATCTACTTCGGTGGAAGGAACTATGGAGTTAACAATTACATTGGGAACACATCCACAAACAGTAACAACAGTTACTAAATTTTTGTTGATAAAGAATCTGTCAGCTTACAATATAATTCTGGGAAGGCCAACTTTGAATTCTATTGGAGCTGTGGTTTCAACGAGGCATTTAAAAGTAAAATTCCCAACTGAAGGAGGCATTGGAGAATGCAAGTCTGATCAGAGAACCTCGAGGCAAAGCTATACAACTTTCTTGAAAGATTCTAAGTCACAAGGTAAAGCTCTTGCCCTTACTGTTGAGGTTATGGATAATAGGGATGAAGAAAAAATTCAGAGAGGAGAACCAATGGAGAAGCTAGAAAAAATTTCTTTTGATCTCGAAATCCAAACAGGGGAACCATGATTGGGGCTGATCAGACCAATCAAGACAAGGACCTGTAGAAAGAATTTCTTCGACTAAATGCAGATGTCTTTGTCTGGTCAACACAAGACATGCCAGGTTTGAGTAGGGAGGTAGTAGAACATTGTCTCTGGATAGACAATACTGCTAAACCAGTAAAACAAAGACGGAGGAATTTCTCATCAGAAAAGCGTGATGCGATTAAAATCAAAGTGGAAAAGCTCAGAAAGTCCAAATTTATTGAGCAGATTGAATGTCCCATATGGCTGGCAAATGTCGTAATGGTGAAGAAGCATAATGGCAAGTGGAGAATGTGTGTGGATTATATTGATTTGAACAAGGCTTGTCCTAAAGATTGTTATCCTTTGCCATGATTTGATCAGTTGATTGATGCCACATCAGGTCAGCAAATGTTAAGTTTTATGGATGCTTATTCTGGCTATAATCAATTCTTATGAAGACAGAGGACCAACCTCGCACGGCATTTATGACGAATAGTGAAAGCTATTGTTACAAGGTTATGCCTTTCAGATTAAAAAATGTTGGAGCAAAATATCAAAGGGCAATGAATAAGCTGTTTGCTGATCAGATCGGAAGGAATATGGAGGTTTATGTTGATGATCTTCTAGTAAAAAGCCAATTCAGATCTAATCATCTCACTGATCTAAAGGAATGCTTTGATGTACTCAGAAGGAATGGAATGAGACTTAACCCTGAGAAGTGTGCATTTGGAGTTTCATCTGGTAAATTCCTGGGTTATATGGTTACATAGATGGGTATTGAGGCTAATCCAGAAAAAATCAAGGCCATTCTAGATATGTCGGCACCCAGCAATATGAAGGAGATCCAGAGTTTAACAGAAAGAGTTGCAGCATTGAGCAGATTCATATCCAAATTAGGGGATAAGTGTGCACCATTCTTCAAGGCATTGAAAAATTTAAATGCACTTAACGAATTCAGATGGTCAGAGGATTGTCAAAGTTCGTTTGATGAATTAAAAAGGAGGCTGACCAGTCCGCCAGTTCTATCTCGGCCGAAGCCAGGGGAAATCTTGCAGATATATTTATCTTCTTCGAAAGCGGCAATGAGTGCAATATTAATTCGAGAAGAAGGTACTATCCAAAATCCTATCTCCTTTGTAAGTCATACATTGTTAGATGCAGAGTCTAGATATCCAAAATTTGAAAAACAGGCCTTAACTTTGATAATAGCGGCCAGAAAGCTTAGGCCCTATTTTCAGGCTCATCCAATTATTGTTCTTACTAACTGGCCTTTAAAGAAATTATTACATAAGCCTGATCTTGCCGAGAGAATGGTATCATGGGCAGTAGAATTGACGGAACATGATATAGACTATAAGCCCAGAACTGCGATAAAGGCTCAAGTCTTAGCTGATTTTATTGCTGAAAGTATTTCATCACCAGAAGAGCATAAAGATTCTAGTGAAATATCTACTGGGTGGATTCTTCATGTGGACGGATCAAGTCATTCTCAGGGATCAGGAGCAGGCATGATTTTACAAAGTCCGTTCGGATTTGTAATTCAGAACGCTCTTCAATTTAACTTTCATGCTTTAAATAATGAAGCAGAGTATGAAGCTCTAATTGCAGGATTACGATTGGCCAAATCCCTATGTGTGCAAAACATTGAAGTGAAAAGCGATTTTGAGTTGGTGGTCAGTCAAGTCACGGGAGTATATGAAGCGAAAGATGATCGAATGATCAATTATCTTAAGAAGGTGTTAGAATGTAAAAGATGGTTTTCACAATTCTCAATTATGAGAATATCCATAAATCAGAACACAATGGAAGATTCTCTTGCGATGTTAGCATCCGCAAAATTTACTTCTTTACCACAAGCTGTATATATTGAGGAGCTGGATATTCTAGCATATTCAAAGCCAGAGATAATGGAAATTGATACAGAAGTGTCTTGGATGGATCCTATTATACAGTATCTTAAAGAGGATATTCTCCCTGAAGATAGAGAAAAGGCCAGAACTTTGAAAAGAAGAGCTGCAAAGTTTATTCTAAAGAATGAACTGTTATGTAAAAGAACAATTTCTGGGACACTTTTGAAATGTTTGGGACCATCAGATGCACAGTATGCTCTGGCGGAGGTCCATGAAGGGATCTGTGGAAGTCATCTAGGTGGGAAAGCTTTGGCCTATAAAATTCTGAGGCAAGGATTCTATTGGCCACGAATGCAAGCTGAAGCAATTGAATATGTAAGGAGATGCCATCAATGCCAAATTCATGCTCCAATCCAGAACCAACCGGCAGAACAGCTGACATCAATTCTCATTCCCATTCCATTTGCAATGTGGGGGATGGATTTACTTGGTCCATTTCCTGTTGCGTCTGGAGGAAGAAAATTTGTGGTAGCTGCAATCGATTATTTTACAAAATGGGTGGAGGCAGAAGCCTTAGCCACAACCACAAAAAATCAAATTGAGAAGTTTTTCAGAAATAAGGTCATATTCAGATATGGTCTGCCAAAAGTCTTATTGACAGATCACGGAACTCAGTTTGACAATGAAAGGTTCAAGGAATTATGTGCAGATTACCACATCGAATGCAAAAACTCTTCTGTGGCATATCCTCAATGCAATGGTCAGATCGAGATAACTAACAGAACTCTCTTACAGGGAATTAAAAGAAGACTGGATGAGGCAAACAGCCTGTGGGTTGATGAGTTACCTCATGTGTTATGGGCATTTAGAACTACAGTCCGAACACCAACGGGAGAAACACCTTTTAAGTTGGCATATGGATCCGAGGCATTGGCTCCAGTGGAGGTAATGGTTGGGTCAAGATAGATCGAGAGGTTCGATCCAGTTACTAACGAAGAAGGATTGAGGGTAAATCTAGAGTTTTTGGATGAAGTTAGGGAGAGGGCTCTGTATCAAAATATAGAGTACTAGAGGAGAACAGCGGCATACTATAATGCTCGTGTCAGACCTAAGTCTTTTAAAGTTGGAAATTTGGTATTGAGAAAAAAATCAGCATCAGACCCGAGAAACTGTGGAAAGCTCTCCGCAAACTGGGAAGGATCATATGTGGTAACAAAGACTGTGAGCAAAAATACATATTGGCTCAAGGATGTTTATGGAAGCTGTTTGAGGCGACCATGGAATGTAATTCACCTCAAGAGGTATTATCAATAGAAAGGGAGCAAAATTTTCTGATATTCTTGAAGAAATTATTTCTATCAACCATTGTCACCAAAAGGTTCTTCCTCAAATTGCACAAAAGGTCTTTTTGGTCGAACCAGTTTTCTGATCATGCTTTCTAAAGCTGATCCAGGATCATTCCTTCCGAGGGTGATCCAGACTTTCCGAAGTCAGGCTCTAGTAAGCCAGCCTTCCGAAGCTTGGTTTTGCTAGCTGATCACGGATCATTCCTTCCGAGGGTGGTCCCGACTTTCCGTAAGTTAGGCTCAAGTAGCCAGCCTTCCGAGGCCTGGTCATGCTTTCCGAAGCTAATCACGGATCATTCCTTCCGAGGGTTGTCCCAACTTTCCGTAAGTCAGGCTCAAGTAGCCAGCCTTTCGAGGCCTGGTCATGCTTTCCGAAGCTGATCACGGATCATTCCTTCCGAGGGTGGTCCCGACTTTCCGTAAGTCAGGCTCAAGTAGCCAGCCTTCCGAGGCTTGGTCATGCTTTCTGAAGCTGATCATGGATCATTCCTTCCGAGGGTGGTCCCGACTTTCTGTAAGTCAGGCTCAAGTAGCCAGCCTTCCGTGGCACGGTCATGCTAGCTTAATCATGGATCATTCCTTCCGAGGGTGGTCCCGACTTTCCGAGTCAGGCTCAAGTAGCCAGCCTTCCGAGGAAGCCTTTCGATCAAGGGCAGAGGAGCTGATCAACAGGATTTCTCACAAAACAGGTTATATTGAAGATTCTAATTACATTTTATCAGTTACTTTTTCCTAAGAATACTTCATCAGCAACTGATCAAAGATATAGCAATGGATCAGAAGTACAACAAATGGTCAGAAGTATTGTGTGTGATCAGATGTGCAATAGGTCAAGGATTGCTGCCATTTTTTCATGTTTATGATCAACGTTGCAAAGGTTTTCTTCAAAATATTCTTTTATCAAAGCCATAGAGAGCAAAAGAAAAGGAAGGGAAGTTCTATTGATATAAAAAAGAGATTAACAAAGTCAGAGCCATTGTATCAAAAGGTTAACAAAAAGGTAAGTTAAAAAGACAAAGGAAAATATTCTCTTAAACATCTGGGTTTTCTGGTGGACTACTATCTGTAGCAGCATTCTTATCACCTTTTGGAGGTGACTTATCATCATCATCATCATTGGAAGAATAATTGTTGTTAGAACTGGCAGTCTCATCATTAGCATCTTCCGAAGAACTACTTGAATCTGGATGCTTTAAATTTCTGAGATAAAAAAACTTTCTAGACGGGAGAAACTCTGGAGGCAGCAACTTGAAATCCACATTGGGGCAAATTTTGATAATTTTAGAAAAGATTGGATCAAAACACACCTTTACCACATTCTTGCAGAATCCAAGGAAAGCTGGATTATCTCCTGCCTCCTCCATTGATGAGGTAACTGAACTAAGGACAACTTGATGTTCATTATGAAGTCTTTTCTTTTCTAGTTCAAATCTTTTCCTTTTTGACTGTATTTCTTCAAGCATAGCAGTTTTATTCTTCAAAGTCTCATCCAAAAGAACGTTCAGATTTTCTTTTTCCTTAGAAATCAAATCTAGAGAGACCTTGAGATTATCTCTTTCTGCAGAAGCCTCACAAAATCTCAATCCCAAATTATCGTTTTGATATTCCAAATCAGATTTTTCCTTCAAAATTGAATTAAAGGCTTTATGATGATACTCATGTGCCAGCTCCAAGTCTGCATTCAATTTTTCAGTCCTTTCAAGCTTCTCTAAGAGCTCACTTTTCTCTTTCTCAATGCCTTTCAACCAAGCAAAAGCCTTGGCTAATTTTTCTCTAAGATCATCTCTCTCAACTGTAGCTAGTCTAGCCCTTTCCAGAGCATCATTCTTTAACATTTCGAGCTGTAGAAGCTCATCTTTGTGTTTTAAAACAGAAATCCTTAAAAGAGAAACTTCTTCCTGCAAGTCAGTGCATAGGTCAGAGCAAAGTTGGAAATCATTTTTTAAATCATCTATATAATTGCACAAATCTATCTCTCTGAATTTAGCAGCTGTCAATTTTCTCTCTGAAGATTTCAAACTGTTTTTGAGTTCCTATACCTCATTGATCAGTCCAAAATTCCTTTTGATCAAACTGTCATTTTCCTGGGAAAGAACTTTTTCTCTTTCCAACACTTCAGAAAAAGCATTAAAAGCAACTCCAAAACATCTGCAAGTCAAGCAATAAAAACCAAATAGAATAAATAAATGAAATCACTAATAAGTCAGTTTCAATAAGAGGAATAGAAATTTGTTCCTTACCCCCATGCATGTGACTAAAGATCAGGGTCAAACATTCGAGCTGTTTCCCTTTTGTCATGAGGGATCCTACCCTTTGTTCCCCATTCACGGGCAACTTCCCAATTCTGGCTAGCAGTATGGTTCTCCTTCAAATTCCATTCAGGTTTAAAATGATTCCCCGAATCAGCAACACTTTAGGAATCATCTAACTGATCAAGAATTGGGTGAGGGTTGGCGACCTCCATCATATCATGAGGACCAACATTCGCAGCCGCATCATTTGAGTCAAGTTGCATATCAAAATTTCCAGCTGCAATGTTCTCCTGGTCCCCAGGACCAATCGGAGGATCAGCTAGTACATTAACTTCAGGGGGAACAACATTAATCTCAAGGGGAGCAGCATCAAAAGCTTCTTCATTTGGTGGGATGTTTTGGACATTTTCTTCAATAACATGAGCAATGTTAATGTCTGGAATGACAGTATTCACAGCAAAATCTTGTAAAGGGAAAGTAAAAGCAGGAGTATCATTCACAACAGCATTTTCATTTTAAAGAATATTTTTCAGAAATATTCTCTCCAACAACAGTTTCCAAAAGAGGATCAGGCACAACAACATTCTCATAATACAATTGATCAGCAATCTGTTCAATAATATCACTTGCAAGATGAGCAAGGATATCTTCAGCAATTTTCTTCAAATGGTCAAAAGAGTAATCAGGAATTTCCTTACCTTGACCTTCATTCTCAACCATTTCTTCTTGGAGAATAGAAGCATCGTGGGGTAATTCAGCTAATACAGGAGGAGTGCAAACTTCTTTCCTGGGAGGAAGTACAGGTTCTACAATTTCTTCATCTTCAACAATATTATCAATGGCAGTGGGGGCTTCTTCCTGAAGATTACTTTTTTCAATAAGAATATCAGTAGGAACAGAACCAGATTCTTTCTTCTTTCTTTTCTCGGAACCAGATAATCCCTTACCAGAAGCAGGACCTGTAGACCGAAGTCTACATCTCAAAGTATTGGAGGTCCTGGAAGTTCTTGTCTTGACAAAAGGATTGTTACTGACAATTATTTTGACAAGCTGCACGTCAGGATTTTCTTCAACAGTTTCTTCTCTAACAGTGGTCTTCGGTGCCTGGTATGTTTTTCCCTGACCAGGCGAAGATTTCTTCTCAACAATCTTTTTCTTGGAGGGTTTTTTGTGGCTACGGTCACTGGAAGGACGGAGGGCAGCATGCTTTCTCTTCTTAACAGATTGATTAGGTTTCTCTTCTTCTGCAGCGGCCTTTCGAAGTTCGGAGACGCTGGGAACTTGATGAACAACAGTTCCTATATATATGTATATATATAGAGCGAAGATAAGGTCAAAAAAAAAGGAAGAAGAAGAAGAAGAAGAAAGTATATCATTATCATTGTTCTTTACCTGGAAAAAGACCATGGTTAGCCAGACCGGCATCAGTTTTCAGATCAGCCGCGTCAATCGGTACTCCAATAGAAATCAAACCCCAAGTCTCTCGATCATACTCGTTGAGTTCAGGACGCTTGTTCAGAGGAAGAAGAGAATTTAAGGAATGCAGGCACCAACGGAAACGGTAATTTGGATTGGGAATGGCACAGAAAAAATATTTCTCTCGCCACTGCTTGTTATCATTAGGGATGGAGGAATCAATAAAAATCCAGGAATCTTGACCCAATTCACTTGCAATACAGGTTCTTCTTGCAAAGTGAATGTATCCGCGTTCGCGGGATACTTTCAAAATGTAGAAATTTCTAAAGAGTTCAACGGAGGGAAGACGCTTCATTCTATGAATAAAAGCAAAAAAGCAGTATACTAACCTCCAACTATTTGGAGTAAGCTGAGAAGGACAGACATGGTAGTAGTCCAACAAGGACTGGACTATTGGGACTAAAGGTACTCTAAAACCAGATTCAAGGTGATCGAGATAAACAGTAATGACTCCAGGATCAACAGTGTAGGGACGATCAGCAAATTCAGGGACCCATATCTTGGCATCGGAGGGAAAGTGATAATCCTCTAAGTAAGACAGTAGGTGAGATTTCTTTACCTTGGTCGGGTACCATTCTGCACCAGCATATTTTGGGTCTTTCTTTTCCTTGGACATGTCCACAGGCGTATGAGGAACAATAACTTCGTCGTGGGCATAAGGAGAGGGTTTCCAGTCTGAAGAAATCTGATCGGAAGAAGAAGTACCTAAGGTTTTTTCCGGTTGTTTGGTACTTGAAAGCATAGTGGGCTGCACGGAAGTCTTGGCGGCTGAAGGAATAGTTGCAGGGTCCATGGTTAAGATAGAAAGGAAAGAGGAGAAAGATTTGCAGAATGCAACTTAGAAGGAAACTTGAAGAAGAGTAATAGAAAATGGCAGATGGATATATTTGATATTTTCGAAGAAAGCGGACAGAGTACGGATGAGAACAGATAGCAGCTGATGAATAAATACAAAGAATGAAGAGAGGCGAAGGAGGTTTCTTGAAAAGTGGAGGGAAATATACAATGTTTCAAGATCGATGGTCATCACTTTCGTAACCGACGTGTGGAGTCAATCGGTGGATTTAAAGGCATTGCGGTTGAGAACACGAGGATGATATAAGAGGAGTGGGGAAGGACATGGTAATCGTACGTTGGGAAGACACATAATTTATGATCAAACGGCACAAGAGGGGATAATGTCAAGGAAGATGAAAAGTTGTATTTAAGACTGTATAGAAAGTTTGATAAGATAAAGATTTCGGCTGGTTTGCAAGATGATTTGGGGGCTGAGCACAGAAACGTCATGATTATGGAGGATGGTTTGGTTATCGAGAAAATTGTGATTTTACATAGAAGATGAACCACAGATCAACGTTCGAGTTAATGATGATTTGACAACCTGATATTACAGTTTTTGAAAATCATAAATCTCTTGGGAAAAGTTATAAAGTATTGATCCAGTGAAGATTAGCTGTGTGGAAAAGGCGATGCAAAGGTTAACGAGGAACATCAAGAGCGACAATCACGAAGGAAAAATATGAAGAAAATATTTATTCTGATTGAACGATTCAGATTCAACGTATATAGTTTTCTGATCAGAGTTAAATATAGTATTCTGGAGTTGCTTGGAAGAAAGATTCAAACCTCCTGACCAGAGTCTCGTATGAGTTCGACCTAATCAGCAGGCTTGGGGGCTTGTGTTGTGACTAAAATATCCCAGTCCCGGTTCAAGCCGGTTCACTCCGGTCCAATGACAATGCGATTGGGTTCAATTGTTTAAACAAAGTAATCTATGGGTCCGCTCAAAATTTACAAAGAAAGGCTAATCATAGCCATCCAGTCATAAGCTACGATCCGACGGTCACAGTTAAAAACACTACAGGCTGGAAAACCTATATAAAAAGGAAGCAAAGGACTCGTCAAGGGTAAGTCTCTCAGATCAATCTGAACATTGGATTCTTTCCTGATTTTACTCCATTAGAACAGCTCAGAAGCTCCTTCGAGCTCTGAAGAACTGTCTTCATAAATCTAACTAGACCGTCGGAGACGCGACGCCGATCAAGACGATCAGCTCCGTTTCTAACCGGTGTTTTATTTTCCAGTGAACAAGAGACTAGCAGAGGGATCAAACGAATCAGATCGATCCAAATCTGAAGAGCTTGGTGCGAATATTACGGTTCAAAGTTATTGGCAAATTTAGCACCAACAATATGTTATCAATGGTCATAAGTGCTTATGTCATTCACTACATTATGATGTAAAATGCAACTCACATATATTTTTTTGTGCAGGGGTAATAACAGATTTCTAAATAGGACTGCATGGAGTGTGGGGATTATTAGTAGCCAAATATTGTTGTTGCTTAAAGTAGGAGTTATAGAATATGGAAGTGAGTTAGAAGCAGTGCTAGAGGCCTTTTGAAGTGTGTTGATGCCGAGGAAGCTAAGAAAGTCAGGAGGATGTACACGAGGGAGCTTGTGGTCCCCACATAAACGGCCATATTCAAGAAGGGCTCAACCACTATAGGGTTCTTAACTGGACGAAATTTGGTATAACAGCTGCGATACAATCCGGTTTCTACCTAAAACCAAAGGCGTAGCATTGTCCTTCGATTTGCTTCTAGCTCTATTAAAAATATCTGCTTTAACAGCTACTACTTCTTTTTGCCAATTTAAATCCCCCACCCTGCTAGAATGGTGTACGTATTAATATTGCTAACCAAACCTTTCACGAACCCACTACTACTAGTAGGAATGAATTATCTAAATGTACTCTTTGTAACTGTTTTATGGCTTAGTTATGAAGTTGTTTTCACGATTAAAAAAAAAAAAAAAAAAAAAAAAAAAGAAAAGAGGTTCACGTTCGGTTAATTTTAACTTATCTTTATTTCCATCGTTGCCATGGTTTCCACGGCCCTTCCTAGATCTCGAAGTCAAGTTCTATTGGTTTTTTTTTTTTTTGGTATGCAAATATGCAAGTCAAAGTCAGCTCAAGTCCATTCGTATCATGTTTTCATGGTGTTACATCTAAGGGTCTGTCGAAATGTCATTGGGGTTTCATTTTTTCAATAAATGAGACGATTGAACTTTGAAGGGACAATTACAAAAAAAACAAAAAAAAACCCATGACTAATACGAATTGCCATTTCTTTGCCATGTTCTTTACTTATGCGTATTACTCATCTTCAATAATGAACGAACAAAGAAACAAAGAAACACCTTTCAACCAAATGAGTGGTCAGACATAACAAAAGTAGACCACTCAATTCCGAAAACAACAAATATCTTCCTCCTGTACTTCAGGATTAAGAGACTGAAACCCAATCAATTGTAGAAACCAGAGTAAATTAACTCAAACTAACTACAGAGGAGCTAGCAGTTAATGGCGATGAGACCTGGAATTCATCATTCCCTTCCAAACACCAAGGTCTTATGGGTTCTTCTCATCATCGTTGTTCTTTTGTCGAATTGCTTCGCTTTGTTGATATGTGAAGCTCATAACTTACCGGATGAAGAAGGTGCGTATCTAGCTACAATATATATTGCAATATCGCTACAAGTTACTCTCTTTCTCTCTCTTTTTCCTAGCTAGATCGATCCAAGTGAAATATTTTCTCTTGAGAATTGAATTGTTTCCTTTGATGTTAACAGTACAAGCACTGAAAACGATAGCAGAAAAATTGAAGAATCCTTATTGGAATGTGAGCTCAAGTTGGTGCAGTGGTGGTGTAGGTTTAAATAGGAGCTTTGGGTCTACGCCTACAGGCACGATCATGAGCAACGTCACTTGTAATTGCTCCACCACTGTTTGTCACGTCACGAATATGTAACGCTTCTAATTAATTGACTTCAAATATATGTTTCAATCATCTTAATTTGCTTTTAAATGTTTTTATATATATAATTTCCTCTTAACTCTTCTTTGATTTGTTTGAATTTCAGTCAATTAACGAGGTTGAACCTCAGTGGTGTTTTGCCTGAAGAGTTCGCGGATCTTCTCTATTTGCAAGAAATGTAAGTCGTTTTCTTCTCTTCTCTTCTGTACTTAATTGAGCTTTTGAGATCATCGATCACACATATGGTGGATTCGATTTGTTTAGCGACCTGTCCTGGAACTATCTGAGTGGATCAATTCCTCTTCGTTGGACTCAAATCCCTCTCTTCTCCATGTAATTATACTCTCTAGCTCCTCTCTTCTTTTTTTTTTCTAATAGATTTCAATTCTTCAAAATTTTCAGAATCGTTCAGTTAGGATTAGGATTAGGATATCTAACCTGAACAATGCTTGGGCACATTAATTAATTGCAGCTCTCTTCGGATGAATCGCATCAGTGGATCCATTCCTAAGGAGATTGGTAACATCGCTTCACTGGAGCTACTGTGAGTATCGATACGATACATAGCCGAATCAATTAAACTCGTTGGTAGGCCAAACTGATTTTATTATTATTATTATTTTTTTTTTTCTAATTCAAATGGTCACTCCGTGTAGGAACTTGGAATCTAACCAACTTGAAGGAACCCTTCCTGTAGAGCTTGGTAATTTGTCTCGGATGGTGTTAATGTGAGCTTTCTCTTCTGTAGCTTCTGCATGTTCATTCTATGTTTCTGTCAATCAAATAATTAAGGGTACTTTTTATTTGGACCCCTTAAGGTTGGCTCAAGTCACTCTTAAACCCAAGAAAAAAAAGAAACAAACTCTTGGCAATCTGGCTCCCTTAGTTGATTAAAGGAAATCATTAAATTAATAAATTGTATGATGAAAATACCCTTGCGTCCTTTTGAATTTCTTTTTTTTTTTTAAAAAAAATCCTTATCATACTAAAAAAAATCAAATTTTCTTTCTTTAATCCTTTTTTTTTCTTTCCTTTTTTTCTTTTTTTTTTTTGGGGTAAGATTACTTTCTTTTATTCCATCTACCAAAATAAATAAAAAACAATGCTTCAAGAGAGCGAATAAAGACAAGATGAGAGATGAGAAGAGAGTAGCAGTTGAAAGCAGCAGTGCAAACACAACGCCCTTCTCCAATGAATGCGCCGGAGATGGAGCCATCTCTAGACTGAATGGTAACCACGAGACGAGACTTGATGATTTGAGCCATTGGAACATGAGGGAACTGCAAAAGAGTAATTGAAGAACTAGAAGACGAACACTACACGAGCTCTGATTTTGAGACATCTCCTACCTAGAAAATGCAACATAATCTAGCAAGATTTACTCAAAATACAACAAGTAGACAACGGGATTCAATAGAAAACTAACAAGGAAAAAAACAAAAAAAAAGAAAGGTCCCAAGTAATAACAATACACATGTTTGGAGAATCTACAAGAGTCTTATGAGGCAAAAAGGAGAGCTTGGAGCTCACATCAATGCAGATGGCTTTCCAATATTTAATGCTTGAATTTCAACCCTTTTTTTAATGCTTGAATTTCAAAAATTGGGAACGACGGCCCACGTTCAAAAATTGGGAACGACGGCCCACGTTCAAAAATTGGGAACGACGGCCCACGTTCAATATTTAATGCTTGAATTTCAACCGTTTTTTCTCTCTTAACCCCAACCTTTAGATTGGAATCATATGGAAGATATACGGTTGCTATCATTTCAGATGGAGAGCCTCTTTATAGTCATTGGATCAAGACCTTGCTTGGAAGTTCTGCAGTCCTCCTTTTTAATCCCTTAGATTAGGATATTTGGGGGGTATATAAAATCCTCCTTCTTCCTCTTTCCTTCATTTCTGCTATTCTGTTTTTTCTCTGTGAAGACGAAAAGAGTTGCAGAGTTTTTCAAGATTCATTCTAGGCCCTTTTTTGGTGCTCGTTCAGCTATTGCTTTCACGAGTAAGTTCGCCTGTCCCTTTTGAATCATTTGTTGGTTTTTATTGTTGCATTTATATGGTGTTCTGAATTCTTTTTGCATTTTCTTTTTTCCTCTGTTCTGCTTGTTTTGTTTCTGCAACTGCAACCGTAGCTTCTTTTTAGTAATGGGTGTTAAGAAGAAAGCTTCTAAGCCTTCTAGAGCCTCCTTTAGCCAACCCTCTTCTGGGAGCTCTATTGCTCGTTCCTGGGACAGTGGGGCTTCCTCTTCTGGATATAGTGACACTGAGAGTGACACTACTGTTGACCCGACCTTGGCTTCTGGTACTCGTCCCAACCTACTTAGTGATGCTGAATTAACTTCATTAAATATTCGTAATCGGTTTAGTACGAACAGGAGACGTTGGCTGCATAAGCTCTCTTCTTCAGCTTTAGCTCTTGAGAGAAGTCATCCTAGGACTTCCAAACACATAGATTTCGACCCTAGTACTTCGGGTCCCAGTTTTTATCCTTCCGAGCTGACAGAAGATGATTTGAAGGAAATCCGAGCTCAGTACGCCATTCTTGATAGCTTTGTACTTAGGGTTCCATCTTTTCATGAACGGGCTCACCGACCTTCTCCTGGTGAGTTTGCAGTGTGCAAAGATGCCTTTGTTAGTGGTTTTAGACTTCCCGTGCAATCTGTCTTTGTAGATATTCTTAATCGCTTTGGGATGTGTCCGGGGATGTTAGCACCCAATAGTTGGCGTAATATCATCTGCTTTTGGGGTTTCTGTAAACAGGATGAGGTCGGTGTGATGCCGATCTTGAATTTGTTTCTTCAGTTTTTCTTGTATAAAAAACAAGAACAGAGTCGTTGGTTTTATCTTTCCAAGCGCACTGCTCTCCAGTCTGGTTGGGAGGGGAATTTTGTAGGGAAGGGTACTCTTCCTACCAACACTAAGGGTTGGAGGTCTAGATTTTTCTTTGTTCGTTCTTCCTCTCCTCCCAGTTTCCCGATCTTGTGGCCAAAGACACCTAGGGAACTCAAATGCCATCCTTCCTCTTTCTCGTTCCGAACAGGAAGCCCAGGATCGTATTCGGATGATCCCTACCGCAGATCAGAACTTATTTGTTGTTAACGGATATTGTCCGGAATATCCGAACATCCTTCATTATTGGGGGTTTTTGATCGGTAAGACGTGTCCTTTCCCTTGTTCATCCTGGTTTTTTATCACCCTTGCCCCTACGTATCTTTATGCTTGGCATCAAGTCTATCAGGGTATTATTGCAGCATTTCATGACTTGGATCTAGGGGCTTTCAAAGCTTTTATTGATCCAGGTATCTATGACGACCTGAAAGTTCCTCGTCCTCAATGGTGCACCGACCAGCCTCGGATCCCGAAGCCTCCAGGTGTCGAAGTGACTGACTTTTTGGATTCTAACTGGGATCTGTTGGCCAAGGTTGGGCGCTCGAATACTTCTGCTTCTATGAGCAAGTCTGATAAAAAAAAAAGTCTTAGTTGATACACTGCCATTTTTGTAGGCCTTTTGTTGATACACTGCCATTTTTGAGGCTTATGTAATCTTTTTTGATATATGCATATGTATGGTCTTCTTGATATCTCTACTTGTTCGAATGGTGTAGTTTGTTTAATAGCAAGGTTTTTTGGTCTATTGATACCTTTGCCTTGACGAACCAGCGAGCTCGGTTTGATGGATTTTTGATCTGTTTGGTGCCTAATGGGTATTTTAGGTCTTTTTCTTTTTTTTTGGTGACCAACCCTAGTAGGTTGGTTTTGTGCCTAAGGAGCTCAGGGCTTTTTGTGCCTAAGGAGCTTAGGGCTTTTGGTGCCTAAGGAGCTTAGGGCTTTTGGTGCCTAAGGAGCTTAGGGCTTTTGGTGCCTAAGGAGCTTAGGGCTTTTTGTGCTTAAGGAGCTTAGGGATTTTGGTGCCTAAGGAGCTTAGGGCTTTTTGTGTCTAAGGAGCTTAGGGCTTTTGGTGCCTAAGAAGCTTAGGGCTTTTTGTGCCTAAGGAGCTTAGGGCTTTTTGTGCCTAAGGAGCTTAGGGCTTTTTGTGCCTAAGGAGCTTAGGGCTTTTGGTGCCTAAGAAGCTTAGGGCTTTTGGTACCTAAGGAGCTTAGGGCTTTTGGTGCCTAAGGAGCTTAGGGCTTTTTGTGCCTAAGGAGCTTAGGGCTTTTTGTGCCTAAGGAGCTTAGGGCTTTTGGTGCCTAAGAAGCTTAGGGCTTTTGGTACCTAAGGAGCTTAGGGCTTTTGGTGCCTAAGGAGCTTAGGGCTTTTCGGTGCCTAAGGAGCTTAGGGCTTTTCGGTGCCTAAGGAGCTTAGGGCTTTTCGGTGCCTAAGGAGCTTAGGGCTTTTTCTTGCTGACCTTAGTTGGTCGATTTTTGAAGTTGAACTCCTGTTTGTACTCCCCGATCATCTTAGCTTAGTATTCTAACTTCAGTTTGTGATGATATGCTCGAAATTCAAAGGATTGACAAACTTCAAAAACTTTATTCAATAGAAGAAGATAATATTCGAGGTGTCATAGCCTATGACATGAAAATCTAAAAATTTAAAGAGACTAGAAAATTCAAGTATCGAAAACTTCAAAATTTTGGTGAGGATTTAATACTATTCTATTGATAGTATTTCCTCAAGTTGTTCGAGTTCCAGGTCCAAGGTATTAGTTGCTCGGTTTCTGGATCTCTCAATCTGTATGCTCCAGGTGCAACCTGTTGTACTACGATGTATGGTCCTTCCCAGTTTGGGGCTAGCTTCCCTTGATTTGTGGGATCTGAGGCAGATGATTTTCTGAGGACTAGATCTCCAGGAAGGTATTGTCGTGGTTTAACCTTCGCATTGTAATATGTTGCAATGCGTCTTTGGTATTCTTCTAGGCGATACTGTGCTTTATCCCTGATTTCTTCAATGAAGTCTATGTTTGCCCTCATTCCTTCGATGTTTGCTTCTTCATTGAATTCTTCTTCTCTAATAGATCCAACCTTTACTTCTACTGGAATCCGAGCTTCAACTCCGTAAGCTAGTCGGAAAGGGGATTCTCCGGTGGTCGTTCTGGCAGTAGTTCGGTAAGACCAGATAACTTTAGGTAGCTCCTCTACCCATCTGCCTTTAGATTGATCCAATCTTTTCTTCAATCCTTCGAGCATTGATCGATTAGTAACTTCTACTTGACCATTGCTCTGTGGGTATGCTACGGACGACCAACGATGCTCCACGCCTTGTTCTTTACAAAATCGTTCGAATTCAACATTTTCAAACCGTGGTCGGTAACGATGATCTTTGGGATACCATAATGATATATGATATTATGCGTGATGAATTTTTTCATCTGGTCGGTATTAATGGATGCCAATGCTTCGGTCTCCACCCATTTAGTAAAGTAATCAACCGCTACCACCAGATACTCTCTGCTCCCTGTAGCCTTTGGTAGTTTTCCTACCAGGTCTATCCCCCATCTAGCAAATGGAATTGGTGAGAGGGTTGATGTTAGGGGCATTGCAGGGGCGTGAGGTATGTTGGCGTGTGCCTGGCATTTGTCACATTTTCGAACATATGTTTTCGAGTCTTCTTGTAGTGTGGGCCAATAGTACCCTTGCCTTATTATTTTGTCTGCTAAGGCTCTAGCTCCTATATGACCTCCACAGTTTCCTTCATGGATTTCTTTCAAGATGACAGCTGCCTCTGGAGCCTCTACGCATCGTAGCAATGGTCGGCTTAGAGACTTTTTGTATAGCTTGTCATTTACGACTGTATATCTAGATGCTCTTTGTTTTATAGTTCTAGCTTCTTTCGAGTCTTCTGGTAGTAAGTCGCTTTCCAGATAATTGATTATGGGAGTCATCCAACCTTGCTCGGTCTGCACGTGCATCTGGTTGGTCAGACTGGTGCTCGGAAATTGGAGCTCTTCCATATATACTGCAGGTTCTGCATCCATATCATCTGTAGCTAATCTGGATAGAGCATCTGCTTGCTCATTTTCTGCTCTAGGGACTTGTTTGATTTGGATGTCTTTGAAGTATGGTCGGTATTGGTCGACCATGGCCAGATATCTAGTCATCCTCTTTTCTTTCGCTTCATATAGCCCGTTCACTTGATTCACAATTAATTGTGAATTGCTTCTGACTTCTATGTTTTGAATATCCAGGGATTTTTCTATGCGAAGACCTGCTATTAATGCCTCGTATTCTGCCTCATTATTCAAAGCCCTGAATTTGAAGCGTAGTGCGTACCGTATTTGGAATCCTCCTAGGCTAATAAGGAGTAATCCTGCTCCACTTCCTTGTGCGTTACTAGAACCATCTACTGAAAGCACCCATCTTTTGATACTTTCGGAGGTAGCCTTTTCCTCTTGTGCACGCTCCGGCTCTGAAGTTTCGAGGATGAAATCAGCAAGGATCTGTGCTTTAATAGCTGGTCTTGGTCGGAACTCAATTTGATGTTCGCTTAACTCAACCGCCCATGATACCAGTCTTCCGGCCAAGTCTGGTCGGTGCAATATTTTCTTTAGGGGAAAGTTGGTTAACACTGTGATAGGATGTGACTGAAAATATGGTCTTAGCTTTCTAGCTGCCACGACCAGGGCCAGAGCTTGCTTGTCGACTTCAGGATATCTTGTTTCGGCATAAAGGAGTACATGGCTCACGTAGTAGACAGGGCTTTGTTGTTTTTCCTCTTCTTGTACTAGCACTGCGCTAACAGCCAGGGGTGACGTTGCGAGGTAGATGATAAGTTCTTTTCCTGTGGTCAGCCGTACTAGCAGAGGTGGAGTGGTCAATTTTTCCTTGAGGTGCTCGAACGCTTGTTGACGTTCCTCGCTCCATTCTGGTATTCCTTTCTTGGAGATGTTTTTTAGAGCTTGAAAGAAAGGGAAACGTCTCTCCCTTGACTTAGCAATAAACCTGTTTAAGGCTGCAACCCGACCAGTGAGACTTTGTATCTCCTTGACGCTTTTTGGTGGTTTCATCTCCTGTATGGCTTTTATCTTCTCTGGGTTAGCTTCTATTCCTCTTTGGGATACCATGAATCCCAGAAATTTTCCTGAAGCAACTCCAAAGGCGCATTTTTCCGGATTAATCTTCATCTTATATGTTCAGAGTACCTCAAATACTTTTGCTAGGTCTTTGAGGTGGTCGGATTGAGATGTACTTTTTATCAGCATGTCATCGACGTATACCTCCATATTCCTGCCTATCTGCTGCTCAAAATTTTACTGTCTGCTCGTTGGTAGGTTGCCCCGGCGTTTTTTAGACCGGAAGGCATTACTTTGTAGTAGTAACTATCCCTGTCAGTCATGAATGTTGTGTGTTTCTGGTCAGCGGGATTCATTAAGATTTGGTTGTATCCTGAGTATGCATCCATAAAACTGAGCATCTCATGACCGGCCATTGCGTCAATGAACAGATCTATTCTTAGAAAAGGATAGCAATCCTTTGGACAGGCTTTGTTGAGGTCGGTATAGTCTGTGCACATTCTCCATTTCCCGGTCGCCTTTTTTACCATCACCACATTGGCCAACCAGGTTGGGTGGTCAATGGTTTTAATGAATCCAGACTGCTTTAGCTTCTGAGCCTCTGTTCGGATGGCCTCATGCTTTTCTAGAGAAAATTTTCTCCTCTTTTGTATCACTGGAATTGCTTGAGGATCGATGTTTAGCCTGTGCTCGGCCACTTTTCTGTCTATTCCGGGCATATCTTCTGCCGACCATGCGAAGACGTCAGCATTTTCTTGTAGAAATTTGGTTAGACTAATTTTGAACTTTTCCTCCTGCTCTGCTCTAATCAATGTTCCCTGATCTTCTTTTGAATTCAGTCTAATTTTTTCCAACTTTTCTACTGGTTCCGCCCTTTGCATGCTTTCTTCGTCGCGATCATCTCTGACTTCGACCGCCATGGTAGAGCTTGTTTTTACTCTTTTTCTCATATAGTTGGCGTAACTCTGCCGGCTTCCTTTTTGGTTAGCAGAACATTCTCCTATGCCCTTTTTTGTAGGGAATTTCATCTTCATGTGTAAGGATGACACTACCACTTCTAGAGTACAAAGGGTGGGTCATCCCAATATCACATATAGGCAGATAGATCTCAGACGACCATAAAATTTGATTGAATGACCCTGTCTCTAGGGTATTTGCCGATTCGGAGATCTAATCTGATGGTACCCTCTACTCGGGTTGAGGTTCCCGTAAAGCCGTATAGGTGTGTTCCACAGGGGACCAGCATTTTCTCGTCCAACTGTAATTTTCTGAAGGCTTCTAGTGACAAGATATCTGCTGATGACCCTGTATCTACCAGAACTCTATGGACCTCAGTTCCGGCTAAGGTGATCTTGATGACAAGGGCATTGTCGTGGGGAGTGTTTACCCCTTGTTTGTCTCTGGACGAGAAGGTGATTGGTTCTGAGGTGACCTTTTCATCTAGCTTTTCAAGTTCGGCGTTCCCCACATATCGTCCTTTTCTTTTTGCTTGTCTACTTGACTCCTCGGTTGGGCCACCGAACACCGTAAACACTGGCGGTCGTCTCTGATCATCTCCTCCCTCCCTTGGTCAGGGTCTATTTGGTCATCTTTCTCTGCTTGGAGATCTTGATCTTTTCTTATTTCCCTCTTGCTTTTGACCAGGATGGGTAGGTCGAAGGTATTTTGCGAGCTGTCCTTCAGAGGTGATCCTATCGATTTCTGCTTTTAGCTGTCGACAGTCATCAGTCCAGTGACCTTGGTCTCTGTGAAACTTGCAATATTTGTTTTTATCACACTCTTCTGGCCGAGAATGTGGTCTTCTGGGCCATTTGAGAATTCCTCAATCTTTAATTTGCATTAGAATTTCTGACCTTCTCATATTTGGTGCTCCTACCCGGTCAGATTGACCTTCCCTGGTCAGGTTTGTGGTCGGTACTCTGACTGGTTGGTGCTTTTCTTTGTGTGCCCTTGCTTCAACGGTTGGATGCTCCTTCTTTCGAGATGCAATTATTTCTGATATCTCTGCTTGTTTGTGGCATTGCTCCCTGATATCATCATACGTTTTAGGCATGTCCATCAAGAGTTTTTCGAGCAGACCTTCATGGCTGAGTCCTTGGTATAAGGCGTGGAAGGCTATCTTTTGGTCCAGATTTTCGATTTGCATGGTCAGATTATTGAATATCGCAAGGAAGTCTCTAATGGACTTCGTTCGCCCTTGTTTTACAGCGAACAAGGTATCCTCCCTCTTTTTGGTTTCTACTCCGCTTTGGAAACGCAATAAGAAAGTCCGACCTAGATGGTCGAAACTTTTTATTGTGCCGTTAGGCAGAGCCTGGTACCAATCTAGTGTTGCTCTGGTCAATGAGGCCGGAAAACTTCGACACATAGCTGCTTCATTATGTCTAAATGTAGACATGACGGATTTATAATGGGTGATGTGATGTTTGGGACACTTCGATCCATCATATGCGGTGAAGGTAGGGCATTTGAAACCTTTTGGCATCTCTGGCTTCGAGATGCTTTTGATGAAAGGATCCTCTTTTAAAATGGCGTATAGCTCGTCTTTGTCAGGATTTTTCAATTTTTTGACGGTCTCGTCTAGGTCGGTGATGCGCTTATTCATCTCTTCATCCCGCTTGTTTGAACCATTGGGTTTTTTTTTTGTCTTTTCAAGCTTTTGCTGGATCTGTGCTGCTTCCTCGATCTCCGTCTTCATCGACTGGAGGATTCTTTTCTGGAATAACTTCTTTCGAAGTTCGAGACTTTGCCGTCTCTTTCTGCAGCTCCTTTTGAGATTGTTGAGGTATCTGGTCGATCAAGGGTGGTCGGTCACACCTGCTCCCTTCGAGACTTTTTTGTTTTTTCTGAGAATCTGCTTCGGGAGCGATTACGTGTTACATGGCCATCCTGATCAACTCACTTAGGGATGAGATTTCCATCCTCATTGCAGACTACTCCTTTTGAACTTCGACAATTTGTTGCATTGTTGCGTATTGACTTGCTTGAGGGTCTGGAAGAATGGGAGGATCTTGCTGAATTTGGAGTTCGGGAATTTTTTCCATTCCTTCTGGAAATGTGCCTTGGTCGACCTCCTTTTCTCCGTCAGACCCGTCTTCAATTACCAAACATGATCTTGTCCTCATAATGGCTTTTCGATCAGAGTTCCCACAGACGGCGCCAATTGTTGCTGCACAATCCTGTTCGTCCCTTCAGCCAGACTGTGGAGGTCGAGTTTTCACCTCCGACGATCTAGTTAGGGATCCGACTAAGGAAGATAAGAAAGTAATAAACAATAAAAATTCGAATAGTGATAGTTCTATTCAGCGTACCTTTCTCTTGTGTTCTCATACCTTTTTATAGCTTTTCTAAGTATGAGTTTGAATGGGACTAAAACCTTAGTCATTGAGTCCTACTCAAATATGAGTAGTTGAGTCTTGACTGAATACCGTCTCGTTGGCTATGAATCTTATTCAGATTTACCTTGCTATTCAGCCTTTGTACTTTACTCGACCGACCTTGACTTGGTCGGTCTAACTTGATCCGAACTGGTCGGACTAGGCTCAAACCGAACTGGTTCGAGTTTATATATTCTTTCCTCATCACTACATAAGTTTCAGTTGGTCCCTTCAGATATGCGAGATGCAAGCCCTTAGAAGTAGCTTTCTAATAGTCCTCACCGATAGAAGGATCTCCAAAAGCATAACCAAACCAATATGTGGTACTCGATGTCCAGGGGCTGGGGGCACCTAGATCTAACCGAATAAGGGAGAATGCAAAGACCCAAATGAGACGAATGAACGGGCATGGAGGAAAATGCGAGTTAAAGTATGGTCCCATCATTGGTACAGAAGATGCAAGAGAGAAGATTTACGAGTCTATTGATTTGATTAATGCAGACTGGTAATGGTGTCGAAGAAATAATTAGGGTTATTTAATTATTTTGTTGTACCTTTATATACTATCATCATCGACATCAACTTTTAATTATATATACACTGACTAGTACTATTACCGTTTCAAATGAAGTCATTAAGATTTCTTACTCTTTGCAGCGATGTTTCTTCAAACAATTTAACAGGAATTATACCGGAAACATATGGAGACCTTAAAAGCTTGGAATATTTGTAAGTTGGAGGTAGTTAGTTGCTTGAATAGTTTTATAAAATTTTGAAATAATGAATGCCTGATCGATCGATCGAATTAACTTGCTATAAATTTGCAGTCGGATACAGGGGACTGGCATCTCTGGGAAGATCCCTAATTTTATTGGAAATTGGACTAGACTTGTTTCACTGTATGTACCAGATTTGTAGCAACCTTTCGTCTATTTTCTTCATTCGATAAATTTAGAACAAATCTGACGAGGATTAATCTTGCTATTATTATTGGATAAGAATTGAATATCTTATATATATGTTGCCTTCGTCCTTTTGGGTTTTTGCAAACTGCATGTCTCTCTATGGCAGTGATATACAGGGCACTTCCATGGAGGGCCCTGTTCCTCCTAGCATCTCCTTCATGAAAAGCCTAAATTATTTGTAAGTACACCTTATAGATCCAACTTTTAAAGTTGTTATACTTAATCAACCTGAATATTGAAGGAGAAACAAAGATTTGGTTAATTTGTTGCATTAATTTTGAATATCAGGAGGTTGTCTGATCTTCATGGGAATATGACTTTTCCTTTCCCCGACTTGCAGAATTTGACAAATATAAAGAGATTGTGAGTTTTCACGCTTCAATTGAAGCAATTTATTGACTTGAAGAATTTGACATTAGCTTAGCTTATGCCAGTTTGTTTATGGTTCTGTGTGATAATGAGGACTTGCTTTCTTTGGTGGTGTAGGATACTGAGAAATTGTTCTCTTATGGGTTCAATCCCAGAATACATTGGAAAACTGATGCCAAATTTGTTTATTCTGTGAGTTTCATTATACAAAACTTCAACTTCTTCGCTTTTGACTAAGCTAATTATGTTCTTGTCCATGGATCTACTAAGTGATAATCCATCAAAAATCAGTGTTGGTATATATATATATGTATATATATATTCTGTTTCACATTCTCATTTAAAATTGATTGAATAAATAATGTACCATGATGACAAGCTAAAGGTGGTGGTTTGTAAAGAGGTCATGATTTGATATTCCTTCTGGTGTTACCTTTATTCAATTCTCATAATTAATGTTATCAGAATTCAGAATCACAAAAACTTAAGCAAACTACAATCTTAAGGATTGTGGCAATATGTTACACAGAAATTATACAAAACCTATTTAATATTCTTTAGCAAGATCCACCAATTGAAGGAGTATGCCAACTTCACTTGATTTAGAGTCTACAATATTGCAGATTTGGGTTCCACATATGGATAGAGTTGTGCCAAATTGTCACTCTCCTCAAGATTGTAGAGGCCCCATATTGGTGCAAATGGTATATTAGCTAGTTGTTGATGCAAGAAGTGTTGTCTTGGCTCCAAGGTTCGCTCCAAATCCAACCCTTACACCTGAGACCAAAGCAAAGTGAAAGTGGGCCGCCTCTGAGGACGGGAAGCCACCTCCGATGACCAAGTTAGTCCAAGCCAGTAAATAAGGGACTCCATAGAGGAGCCGAAAGCCCCATGAGATGATCGAGATCATCCTCTTAAGGGTTGGAAAGCTAATAAGAAATGAAGGCTGTAGTGTTTTCTCATTACCCTCTTTCCCCATGGTCAGGGTATATAATAAATTCATACCTCTGAAGATGACCTGCCTGTCGTCCATGAGCTCCAGGCGCCGCCCAGACTGTCTCCTCAGCTATTCGGCGGGTCCTATCAGGTCGCCTCGCCCCTGTCTTACGGTGTGTCGGAGCTTACAGAGATTCTGTCGACCCAAGGCTCGGGAAGATCTTTGATCATGCTATACCCTTAATATTAATGATTCCTTATATGGATATAAGTACGTGGGCCATGTGCCACACAGCCCGTCCATGCCCCGCTCGAGGTGATGAGCTGGCGCGGACCCACTAGCCGTTCTATGTCCGACCCAAGGATTATCCTTCTGGGCCAAAATAGTTCTGATGATAACATTAGCCCCCTAATCTCTATGGCTAACGCTTGGCATAGAGATTATCCATTTCCCGCCTTAAAGTGCTTTTAAAGTTATGGGGAGTCTTCTCAGGAAAACAAAAACGGCTTCCCACCAAGCGGTATTACTTCTTCAACAAGTTCCTAGGCACGATGAGTTGCCATATTTAATGCTAGCCAAGAACTGTCAGTTATACCAACTGCTTACGCCTTCTTTAACGTCATGAGCGTCTTTCGAAGACCTATGTTCGATCATCAGGTGTCTCTGTTATCTGCTTCTCACTAGGGACGAAGCGTCGTAATGATGAGATATGAAGATCAAAGAAAAATTCCCAAGAGTTGCACTCGGTTCCCAAAAAGGCACGTCATATAAATTAGACATTCATAACCCTTCTTCGGCATTGTTCAAACTGCAATTTTAATGCTCTTCTATGAGTCCTGGCAAACAAGATTGATCGCATCCACCGATCCTTGGAGAGATCCGTCAGCATCTTCCTGGGCGAGATGGGGAAGAAAAGCGCGAGGAAAACCAAGCCTTTCACCGGCACTGCTGGCCCTTCGAGTCCTTCAACTGAAAAGGGAGAAGAAGGGGGGAGCGATGCCCTAGAAATTTGTGGTTCCTCTTCGGTCGTTCCGTCCACTGCTCATCATAGTGCTCCTCTCGACCGCGCTGGTATGGCTACTGTAGCCTATCTTTGTCTTCTAGCTTTTGTAGAACGACGCTCCTCTGAACCCAGACTTGGGCCTTTAGACTATCCCAGCCTTCTTTGTTCGTCACACGTGACGTTGATGAAAGCTGTCTTCAGAATCCCTGAATATTTTTAGGTCAGGCTTCCTGGTCCCTACAAAAGGGTGAACTTTCTGGCAAAGAGTGAAATCCCCCCTGTATTTTGATTCTTTACTGGGTGGCCTAAGGCTCCCCTTATGCCCTTTTAATAGACCTTGGAGTATTATAAGCTCCATCCGGGTATGCTAGCACCCAATGGGTGGAGATACCTTATTGGCTTCATGGGATGGTGCCACCGTTTTGGCGTAGAATGCAGTTTAGATTTGTTCAGAAGTCTTACCTCCATTAGGGCTGTTGGCGGAGTCGGCTGGTACAGTTTTAGTAAATGTGGTTCAGCCACTCGCAAATTCATGGTTTTGGAAGAAGGAACTTTGCCTCAGACCCATAAGAGATGGAAGGAGAGGTACATAGCATGCAAAGTCCCCTCAGGGTACATTTTTTGTGCTTGGTTGTCCCTCTTCCCACAAGATATTAAGAGGCTAAATGATAAGCCTTCTTTAGGAAAGAAAGAAGAATGTTATTTCAACATTTTCCTGAAAGGAGAGGGGGGGCCCATTCACGGTTGTGAGATGGATTATGAAGCTTCCCTCATTCTGTGGGGAGTGATGATCGGTGAGCCCCCTTATCCCTCTTTCCTTTCTAACGACCGAAATCTAAATTCTGTCCATTTACTGAGAAGTTTTGTCTTTTGCAGTTCTTGATATGCAGATTGATAGAGAAGCCTTGCTTCAGAGGTACAATCTTTCTCGGACAGCTGCTAGATCGGAACATGAGGAAGTTCAGGGGCCGAAGAATGATTCCCCTACCCCCTTTGTCGGGCCTCCACAACTGGTGTCGAGGATCCCTGTCGACTCAGAGTAGAAGACCTTGGAGGAGATCCTTCAAGAAGTGAAGAAGGAAACCGGCCTACCAGTGGCGTGGGAGGAAGAAGAAAAGAAGGAGATGGAGGACCCAATCACAATTTCGAGTGAAGAACGTCATCAGACTTCTCGCAAGAAAAAAGCCAGTAGGACAGAATTCATAAGCAACTGCCGTCACCTCCCAGGACGAGAGGTAAGGAAAAGAGAACAAAGATTGGTGATGTTGGAAAAGGTCCGAAAAGCGATCCGGCCAGCATTCCAAGGTCATCCTCTCCTGGGAAGGTGAGCAAAGAAAAGGTCACTCAAGACCCTTCTTCGAGAACCAGCAAAGTTCCTCTTGGACACAAGTTCCCTCTTGGGCGCGGGACCCCCGCGTCCTGTTTTTCTGAACCACAGATTTTTGATGATTCCCCTCCTCGTGCTGCCCCTGTGGGAGCACAAACGGCAATTCCAGACTCTTATGATTATGCAGCCCCAGAGGCTCCTAGATCCCGCACACTTCGGCCACTCCACAGGGTGTTGAGGTCGACCTCGGCGTTACAGGGAGCACCAGGCTCTCGACCTGCTAGCAAGACTCAGACCTCCTAAGACTCTTCTGATCTGCCGAGCTCCTTGGAACATCTCAGTAGAAGGAGGCCTTTCTAGGAACCCTGCCAAGACAAAAGAATGGCTAGAGCATGGTGTGGCCCTGAATGACAAAGGGGTGGCTAACAACCTACCACTGCATCTTTTATCTTCTCATTTAGCTGAGTAAGGTGTTCTCTTTTATACTTCTAGGTCAACCTTCTTCTTTCACAGAATTTTTCCTCACACATTTTGTCTTATGTTTCTCAGAAGTGTTTATGAGAATGCCTTCCTAACTGATGGTTTACTTTGTCGAAGCAAGTTCTTGTCTTCTGAGATATCATTTCAAGTAAAGAATTCTACTGATCTCCAACATAAGAACTTTGTCTTGGAGTCTGACTATGCTGTTGTTGCCAAAGAGAAAGCCTCACTGCTGAAACAACTAGATGATGCAAAAGAGCGAGTACAACAATTAATTAGTAATAGTGCCCAGTGCTTGAGGCAGAGAGATGAGGCAATCAAAGGCAAAGAAGTGGCAGATAGGCTAAACCAGCAATTGGTGGGGGATAATCTTTCCATTGAATCTGAACGGTTTAAACTCCAACTGCGGAGCCAAGAACTGGAAAGCCTCCTGACCTCCTTCCAGAAAGAAGTAGGAACCATAACATCTAAACTTTCCAGGAGTGAGACACAGAATCAAGCTTTTCAAGCGGAGATCAGGAAGTTATTTGCTAAACTGGAGAATGTGGGCAAGGAAGCTGTGGCTGCCTTTAAGAAGTCGGGGGAGTACCGGAAAGAGTTGATGGACGCTGTTGTACCCGGTTTTGTGCTTGGTCTGGACCAGGCCTTTAAATTGATAGTCGGCAAGCTCCCGGAAGACTTGCTAAAGGAAGTCTGCAGGGGCTCCCTTTTCAATGCAGATACTTGCAAGCGCTTGGATATCCAAGTGTTTAGCTGGATGCTATCTCCCCCAAAAAATGTCGCACAGCCAACATCAAGCTCTTCCTCTCAAGCCCCTGAAGCCGGAACTTCTTTTGTAAAAGTCGATGCTGTCCCCCTTCAACAGGTTAACCCGAATGGGTCTATGATAGTGACCGTCCCGGAAGATGTCTAGTTATGAATCAGCAATCCTTTTTTTTGTCTTTTTTGAGAATTTGTTTTTTGTAGTGGTTCTCCTTTTTCATGGAGATTTCTTTTTCTGAATCTTTTAGCTGTGCTTCAAGGGCCTTTTGTCAATTTACGGACTTGTTACCGCCATTTTGCTCCAGAGATCCTTTATTCGCCAAATTCATATAGCAAATTATCTCCTTTTCTCATACCTTTATTTAGCCTCTAGTGTTTGCGACAGATTTTGTGAGAGGGCGTTCCCCATTGACACTTAAAGTCGTAAGGGTAAATAGATATCGTAGGACGTAAGAATGCTTTCCAGTAAGGTTATAGAAATTACCGATACTTCGAAGCCATAGGCGTTTCTCAGCGAAGCCATAAGGATGTCCTTTTCGAAGTCGCATGAAAGTGATTTGCGAAGAAATAGATGACATATGTTAAGAGGCAAAAAAGTCATCTGTGGAAAAGCAGGAAACATCTGTGAAGCTGAGAAGCTTGCAAGGAACATTTGTGAAGCTAAGGAGCTTGCAGGGAACATCTGCGAAGCTAAGGAGCTTGTAGGGAAGTCTTTTGCTGAGAAGCAGGAAACATCTGCGTTGCTAAGGAGCTTGCAGGGAACATCTGCAGAGCTAAGGAGCTTGCAAGGAAGTCATCTGGCGAGAAGCAGGAAACATCCACGAAGCTAAGGAGCTTGCAGGGAAAATCTGCGAAGCTAAGGAGCTTGCAGGGAAGTCATCTGCTAAGAAGCAGGAAACATCTGCGAAGCTAAGGGGCTTGCAGGGAACATCTGCGAAGTTAAGGACCTTGCAGGGAAAATTTGCGAAGCTAAGGAGCTTGTAGGGAAGTCATCTACTGAGAAGCAGGAAACATCTGCGAAGCTAAGGAGCTTGCAGGGAACATCTGTGAACCTAAGGAGCTTGTAGGGAACATCTATGAAGCTAAGGAGCTTGTAGGGAAGTCATCTGCTGAGAAGCAGTAAACATTTGTGAAGCTAAGAAGCTTGTAGGGAAGTTATCTGGCTAGAAGCAGGAAACATCTGCGACGCTAAGGAGCTTGCAGGGAACATTTGCAAAGCTAAGGAGCTTGCAGGGAAGTCATCTGCTGAGAAGTAGGAAACATCTGCGAAGCTAAGAAGCTTGCAGGGAAGTCATCTGCGGAGGAGTAGGAAACATTTGCGAAGCTAAGGAGCTTGCAGGGAACATCTGCAAAGCTAAGGAGCTCGCAGGGAACATCCGTGAAGCTAAGGAGCTTGCAAGGATGTCATCTGCTGAGAAGCAGGAAACATCTACGAAGCAAAGAAGCTTGCGGAGAACATTTGCGAAGCTAAGGAGCTTGTAGGGAACATCTGCAAAGCTAAGGAGCTTGCAGGGAAGTCATCTGCTGAGAAGCAGGAAACATCTGCTTTGCTAAGGAGCTTGCAGGGAACATCTGGTGACTCCTTCATACGTGAAACATCCGTTTGAACCGCTACTTTCTCATGGATAGACGTCCGAGACCTGTAGATCAACTAAATGTAGTTTTGGGGAAGCTCATCAAGAAATGTTTTGATAACTTTTCCTTCCTCCAGACCTATTCTTGACAAACCATCGATCTTTCCCCAAGTTTTGTAGCTAAGATATGGATGGAGGCGTCATTGGAGATTTATCGAGATCTTAACCCATGAGACCGGAGAAAGGTTCCCTTCGCAAAGGGTGTTCACTACAGATATGTGCGTCGGTGTTTAACACTTAAGTAGGGGTGTTTTCCACAGTCAGCCCCCTAGTCTGCGTGAATGATAAATCTTTGTTACTAAGGACATGGTGGAATACTCCAGCCTTCGAGCGAAAGAGATCAATGCACAGGGAGTAGACGGCGCGGCCTCTCGAAGAAAGTCACAAACTAGCATCCCTCCGCAATCTCTTCTTCTCAGTTTATAAGGAACTCAATATGGTAAGACGACTCTGGAAAGTTGTCGCACATCACACGCATCCTAACGATGAGCTACATTCGAGAATAATGCCATGAGGGAGGTAGCCATAAAAAGAGTATGTTAAACTTTAGCTCTAGGAATCCCACTTGGTTCGTCAACCACCAGGATAGCTCGAGGTCTGGAAATTAACAATCTCTTAGCTCCCTCCATACTTTGGCTTATATCAAAGCAAAGGAACAGCAGCAAGACTTTTTGTTGACGGTTCCCACAAACGGTGCCAAATGTTGATGCAAGAAGTGTTGTCTTGGCTCCAAAGTTCGCTCCAGATCCAACCCTTACTCTTGAGACCAAAGCAAAGTGAAAGTGGGTGGCCTTTGAGGACGGGAAGCCACCTCCGACGACCAAGTTAGTCCAGGCCAGTAAATAAAGGACTCCATAGAGGAGCCGAAAGCCCCAGGAGATGATCGAGATCATCCTCTTAAGGGTTGGAAAGCTAATAAGAAATGAAGGCTGGAGTGTGTTCTCATTACCCCCTTTCCCCATGGTCTGGGTATATAATAAATTCATACCTCTGAAGATGACCTGCCTGTCGTCCATGAGCTCCAGGCGCCGCCCAGACCATCTCCTCAAATATTCGGCGGGTCCTATCAGGTCGCCTCGCCCCTGTCTTACGGCGTGTCGGAGCTTACAGAGATTCTGTCGTCCAAGGCTCGAGAAGATCTTTGATCATGCTATACCCTTAATATAAATGATTCCTCATATGGATATAAGTACATGGGCCATGTGCCACACAGCCCGTCCATGCCCCGCTCGAGGTGATGAGCTGGAGCAGACCCACTAGTCATTCTAAGTCCGACCCAAGGATTATCCTTCTGGGCCAAAGTAGTTGTGATGATAACACCAGTCAATCCCTAAGGTCAAAAAACCCCCTGAAATGTGAGGCTATCTAATAGTGTTGTACTCCCCAACTAGGTCGTCCAAGCATGGTGCAATATCTCAATCTCGAGGTTCATCTCGGTAACTTAAACCTAGGGTTGTCTTGAGATCTAGGCAACCCAAAACCTGTGTTGGCTTGAGATCTCCTCAAGATCTCATTGGGTAGGTGGAATTTTTTCCCAACTTGAGGCTCCAACTCAAGGGTTATTAGGGGGTCATTTGGGACTTGATGTTCAGCATGTTTCAACCCTTCTAAACACACTGGTGACCTTAGATTTATAAGATTCAAAAATTAAATGTGAATTCCACTTCAAAACCCAACTTGAAAACCACTATGCTGAAGTGAAACCTTAAAACCTTTTGTACACATCATATACTTATATATTAATGCTAAAAGCTCAAAATTCAAACATATTTAACACAATAGGCATGTTTATAGTTCAAATTACAAAGTTTTGTTCACCAAACATAAATTACAAAGTTCAAATAATAGTCCAATCATCAAAGTTACAAATCAAGAGTCGGGACTCGAGACTGTGGGTGCTAAGTACATAATCTCGTCTTGCTAAATGGAAAAAGTGAGATCTTGCGGGTTCATGTACTATACGTCCAAGAATACTTAAGGTTGTACTCAATTAGACACGAGGAATGAAAAGGGATAAACCCAATAGAAAAACAAAGATGGGATTATCTCAAAACACTGTTAAAATGGGCTTAATCTCCTATTTATATGGGAAGAGACAAGAAATAAATTTGTCCAAACATATGCTCAAACACCATGTCTTTTCCACAAGACATACTTATGCCTATTAGGGAATAAACCACCCCATCAAACTTCTGGTTAATTTCAATTGTATCTTATATTGTTCTAATATATGACAAGCATATATAAATAGTTTATTATAGAAATAACTCTTTATCTAGGTGTTAATTTGAATCTACTGTTTTAATATTTGACAAGAGCAGATTATTCGTTATGAAGGTAAACTCTTTGTCTAGGTGTATATTTCTGAATGCTAATATTTATTTTGTCTTTAGATGATTTACTTTGTCTTTCCCATATATTATCTTGTGGTTGACAAATTTGATCTCATGATTGTCGAAACACATGGCAAATTCACTTCAAAGATTTGAGACTAAACTAACTCAATAAAAGTTCCATTAATTTCAGATTTAGTACCCAAGGCAGTTTGACTACTAGCAATAATTCCATTGATTTATTGTCTTAAATCAATATTCTCCGTAGACGTATCAAGTGAATGTCTTCATGGGTTTGAATTGCTAAATTAACCTTGTATTGATTTGAATGTATCACAAGTCCATCATTAAATCACACTATATAGACAATCTTTTCTAGTTATGTTCTAAAGGGATTTGTTTTTCTATCATTTGTAGAGACCTAAGCTGCAACAGGTTGACTGGTCACATTCCAGATTTTCAAAGTTCAATGAATCTGAAGTTCTTGTATGTAAAATAAATTTCTATATTTTCTTTTTATATGTCATTATTTATTTTATTCACTTTTGATTACAAACTGTCCATTGGTAAAATTAATCAAAGAAAGATATCTCATTATTTATGATTAGCATTTCATTAAACTTTCTTGCTAGCATAGTCATAGGTTTGTTGAATAAACACAATAATTCAACTTTACTTATCTATGATTTCTCTTAATATATCAATGAAAATTTTCTTTATTCTCACGGTTGGCACTTTATTGTTTATGGACATAGGTTTCTTAATAACAATTTGCTGACTGGAGAAGTGCCACAGTGGTTGTTTACAAATGGCGACATAAAAGTGTGAGTATTTCTCCTCTTCAAAAGTTTTGGCGCATGGTTAATAGGATCTTTTAACTTCAATTGACTTGCCTTTTTGATGAATTTATAGAAACTAGCTCATGTATCTCGACATGTTCTTTCTTCCTTTTTTTTTTTTTTTTACCAAGAACTACAGTACCATAACATAATGTTACTTTATCTATCAGTGATTTATCCTTCAACAATTTTACTGGATACGCTTCGCCAATCAGCTGTGAACAACAAATTACACTGTATATTCAGTACCCTATATTATATTCTTCCACTTTAATATACAACAAATGATTTTCTTATTTCTCTAATGAAATTGGTCTGTAAACAGGAAAACAATTGCCAGTTATTCATTTTCAAAAAACAATTCGTAAGTTTATTTTTTTTGGCTCAAATGTTATTTTTAATGATTAATAAATCTTGTGAAGAAACTAAACCCATCTGGATAACCTTTTGTAGAGTTGACTGGTGCTTGAAGAAGGACCTCCCTTGTTATGGAAAACCTAAATGTAATTGTACAACATGTTTACATTTTTAGATGACAAAACCTTAGAGCCTTTATAAGGGGTATACAAGTGATTGATAGGAAGTAATCATATATGAATACATCCCTTTGATTCCAGCTACCCACGCAGATAATTCATTGTTTATCAATTGCGGAGGTCCGTCAACAAATTTTGATGGAGAGGCATATGAACAAGATTTAACACCTCAAGTGGATGCTTCAACATCATACATCTATCACACTGATAGATGGGCTTCTAGCATTACAGGAGTCTTTGCGATTGGAAGCAATGTTCCGTACGTGTCCACAAACTCATCAGTGTTGAAAATGATTGATCCATCCATATATATGACAGCTCGAATTGCTCCGATCTCACTAAGATATTATGGCCACTGCTTACAAAGTGGTAGTTATACAGTGCGTCTCCACTTTGCTGAAATAACCATTACAGAAGACAAGACATTCAGTAGCCTTGGCAAGCGTTTATTTGATGTATCAATCCAAGTGAGTGATTGACAATTCCCATCATTGGTATTTTGTTTATCTTGTCACTTAGTTTCTCTTAGGAAATTATGCTCTTGTTCCATTACTTATTTCCCTTTTCATTTTCCCCCCTTTTTTTACACAATATCTCCAACATTCTTTTGCTTTATTACAGGGAGAAATATATTTGAAGGATTTTAATATTGCACAAGAAGCTAATGGCTCTGGTAGGAGTGTCATTAAGGAATTTAGTGATGTTATTGTCAGTGGAAGTACTTTGGAGATCCACCTCTTCTGGTCTGGAAAAGGGACTACTACAATTCCCATTGGAGTATTTGGACCCCTAATATCAGCTATTTCAGTGACACCAAGTACGACACTTGTCCACTTTCTATTTTCCCCATTCTTCGCACTTCTCATTGTGATAATGCAACTTGCTTGATTGTGCAGATTTTGGCTCTGGACTTTCAGTTGGAGTAATCATCAGTATCGTTGTTGCTTCATGTGTGCTCATAACATTGATTTTACTGACTCTTTGGGTGAAAGGTTGCTTGGGAAGGAATGATCTTGATAACAAAGGTTGGACAAATGGATCATCCATGTGTTTGTAACGCAATGCATTATTCTAACAACATTCCTAGAATATGCTTGTTTATAATTGATATGAAACTACATTTTAATTAGAAATCTTGGTTATTATTTTGGGTTAGAAAAAGTAATATGTCAGGTATAGATAGGGAAGAGGTCGTGTAGCTAATGGGAAAGGAATAAAATAGAAAATGTAGGGGTTTCAGTATTAGTCAATTAACAGAATAAAAGTAATTTATTTTGGAATAGTTTTAGGTTGAAACGATGGTTATTGGTTGAGAGAACAACATCAAGCCACAAACATCAATAGTTAAGGTGGTTATTACATATTTGAGGTCTCATATAAATACCCACTATTTTGTTGTGATAATAAAGTGGTTGCTTTCAACCCAGTGTTAACTAAATGACTAAACACATTGAAATCCATTTATGTAGAAAATAAATGTGACTCCATTCATTTCCTTTGACAAACTAATGGGTGATATGTTTATCAAGCCTTTTATCTAGTCTTACCTTCTTGAAAGATTGATCCAAGTGGGGCATGGACAATCTATATGCCATTAAGTGTGTCCCTATAGCATTATTGTCTTGGCAATAATATGTTAGTTGTTGTCACAATTAAGGATTTTTTATGTGATAATTGTTTTTGTCTTTTCTTTAGTTTCTTTGTCATCATGTTATTGCTAATTAGTGTTTTGTACTTTTAGTAAGTTCTTACTTACAGTCTACCTTCCCTTGGCTTGTAATTCTATTTATAAATAAATGGCAGTCTAACTACAATAACTCCCAAGTTGAGTATATCATGATTTTGTAATTTCCCCTATCTTCTTCTTTTATTTGCTCTCTTGTCTTCAAGTCTTTATTATTGATTGGTTCTTGGTCTATACTTTGCTATTGTATAAGAACTTCTATATGTGTCTCCTTTACTTCACATGTCTACTCTTTACGCTTTATTAATTTATTGGTTTGATCACTAGTTTTTATGCATTTCACGCATATCATATCTTCATATTGGTATCACATGTTCTCACCTACATGTGTGCTCTGTATTTATAAAAACCAATATCTATGCAAATATTTATAGATGTCACATGATACATATCATTAACTGGATAGATTAATTATCATTATAGTTTCATCTATGTATGGAATATTACTAATTTTGTTGAACTTAAAGCCATAGAGCTACAAACAGGTCACTTCAGTTTGAGACAAATTGTGGCTGCAACTGGGAATTTTGATGTATCAAATAAGATAGGTGAAGGTGGGTTTGGGCCTGTATATAAGGTATGTCAGTGTTCAAATCTTTGACTCACCCTTCTCACTTGTCACCATCAATCTATATCTTATTTTGTGGGTTGAGCCTTTAAATTATTCTAGCAGCAGCATGCCGCAACACTTTGATGTTGTAAATTTGCTTTAGTCTTCAATAGGAAAGACGAAAATGTAGGATGTAAATGAAAAGTTTAATTAAGATTGGGGAATAGAAAAAAAAGCAGCTTTATTTCAAATTTTACCTTGTTTATTTTGGAGAAATAGTGATTCAAATTTTACTTATATTGTCTTAGGGTATACTATCAGATGGCAAGGTAATTGCTGTCAAGCAGCTTTCTTCCAAGTCCAAGCAAGGGAATCGTGAATTTTTAAATGAAATAGTCATGATCTCTGCTTTACAACACCCAAATCTTGTGAAGCTTTATGGATGTTGTATTGAAGGAAACCAGCTGCTATTAATTTATGAGTATATGGAGAATAATAGCCTAGCCCGTGCACTATTTGGTAAATCCTATACTGTCATCGTGAATATAATGTCTACTCTTTTAGTAAATGAATGATAGTCATTGACATTGTCTATAATTGGTTTGCACAAGAATTTATGGTTAAATGATGATAAGTTGTGATATGCATTTAGGTTTTGAAGACCAAAGAATATACCTAAACTGGCCGACAAGGCTCAAGATTTGCTTGGGGATAGCACAAGGTCTAGCTTATCTTCATGAAGAATCAAGGTTGAAAATTGTCCATAGAGACATAAAAGCAACTAATGTGCTGCTTGATAAGGATCTTAATGCTAAGATTTCAGACTTTGGTTTGGCTAAACTTGATGAAGAGGAGAATACCCATATTAGCACTCGAATAGCTGGAACTATGTGAGTAATTTCTTTATTTCTTACTCTTCTTTTCTGCATGTGAATATAGTTGTTAGGTGACTAATGTCATAGCCTAAGAACTATCTATCCATTCGAGCATTTTCTTATGTCAAGATGATAACATACATTTTTCTTCACTAGTCTATGTTAATTATTTTGCTTTATTTTTAGATAAATATGTATGTTCTAGACTTCGTTGATTATACATTGATTTATTTAGGTCGTTTCTACCATAGTTTTATTAGATTGCATTGGTATGATTTATGTGTTGTATATAAGAATGACTATATGAAATATCATTGTTATAACATTTCATTTTTTGTCTGCATGCCTAAGTTTTCTCTTCAACACAATGGATTGTCTAGTCACCTTGACAACTATGCATGTGAGGGGTTTCTTATTTTCTTCTGCTATAATTTATGAGATCTACATTCAATTTTAAGAGTGTATACCATATTGAGCTATTCTGAAAAAAAAAAAAAAAAAATATTATGGATTAAGTCATTGAGATAGAAGGGATGATGCACTTGGTCCATCCATTTAGACAAGTCATAATTGGTGAACATTTTTTTTTTTTTAACATTGCGTGTCATATCAAATGAAAGCAAGAAAAAAAAGAAGAAACAAGCTCAAAATCTAACCATTCTTGGATTAGTTCAAAATTTAAAATTTATCTAGCATAACTAGATTCAATTAATAGAGGAAATAAAAGTAATTCAAGTTAAACATATACTCTACAAATATGAACGTGAAAGTATAGTACAAACTAATAAAAATCTAAATAACTAGAAGAGAAGAATCTATGACATAAAACATGGTTGTAATCAAATCCTTTGAAATTGATTTGCGAAAATATGAAAGTTAAATTTTTAAAATAAATCCAAATTAACATCATTATTGTGAATATTTTTAAGGAAAATTTGAAATTTAGATAACAATAAATGGTCAAATGACCCGCTTAGCTACAACTGTTAGGCAAATGCAAAACTTAGTTTGATGTAAGATCAAGACAATGCGAAATTAAAACTATTTTAATTAAATTAAATAAATACAGAAGCCTAGTGCCTGAAGAATGGTCTTATTTCATTTAAAAAGATAACAAAATCTAGAACTATGCAAGAAATTGCAAAATGTGAGACCCGGGGCTACTTTGAGTTAAACGCGCCTACTAAATGCAATGATGCCAAATGCGCATAATGATTTGATATTCGAACATTGCAGCGAAATAATTTCTAGATGAAATTAAATATAATGTTAATACCATACAATTTTTATTTTGTAGAGGATACATGGCCCCTGAATATGCGATGAGGGGTTATTTGACGGACAAAGCAGACGTTTACAGCTTTGGAGTTGTAGTGCTGGAGATTGTCAGTGGAAAAAGCAACACAAGTTACAGGCCAAGAGAGGATTTTGTTTACCTTCTTGATTGGGTAATTAAGTAACCTCGATCAAATTTATTTTTTAATGGAAAGAAAAGAATGCTGCTGCAACTGCATGGTTGTCTACGTAGCTTTATCTTGATATATACATTTCTCTTCGATCTCACAGGCTTATGTCTTACAAGAGCAAGGAAATCTGATAGAACTCGTGGATCCAATCCTTGGGTCAGACTACCAAAAAGAAGAGGCACTGAGGATGTTAAATCTAGCTCTTTTATGCACAAATCCGTCCCCTTCTCTCAGGCCTGCTATGTCTGCTGTGGTGAGCATGCTTCAAGGCAAAATTGCAGTTCAAGCACCTGTTGTGAAGCACAGCAGCACTACTACTGAGGATTTGAGGTTTAAGGCCTTTGAAAAGCTTTCATTGGAAAATCAAACAACATACTATTCAAGCACTTCCCGTGAGAGCCATCCACAAATGAATGTGCCTTGGACTGATTCTTTGATGTCTTCTCAGAGCCAACGAACTGAACGAAGGTCCTCAGAAATCAAGCTTCTCCCTGATCCAGAGTGACTACAGAAAGAGACACAAATTTGCTTCAAGCATTATATGTGACATTAAGGTCGGACAGAAGATTTCATAACCTTGAATTAAAAAATTATTGTAAGCATCTTAATTGGAACCAAGTAATAGTTTCGGGAAAATTAAATGACTAGTTACTTCTAAATTTTCTTTACAGAAGTAATCACTCAATGATTCGATTAATAAAATTAGCTAAATTTGACTTTAAGTTCACAAAACTAATTAAAACACTGAAGTTCTCAGTGCAGGAAGTTATCTATCTATATACATGGTTTGGTTCAAGGATATACAGTTTTCACATTCTGCTTCTACTTGAGATCTGAACAGGCTCTCAACACCACCATACGATTTTACAGAAACTTGCCTCTGTTGAATGTGTAGATGAGACCAATAATTTTGCACTTCCTTACCAACAAGAAGGAAGGAAATAACGCATTATCTTGCTCTCTTACAAGGAGAGGTTGTGACCATCTCGTCTTCTCTGGAACGCTTCAACGAGTAGCCGCAAGTGAATTGTTTAGCTGAGGTGACACTGGATGGGCTATGTTCTCTCTCTTGAAAACCTGAAAATACCCCAAAAGAACACATTATTATCTAAACAGTGTGAACCAGTGAGGAAAATCTAAGCATCAGTTCATCCAATCAATTCAACAAAGCTATCATTAGCAATAGAAAACAAAATTGCAGAACCATGTAAACTTTCAGTGGCAATAGATTGGACCTGAGTTTGTCTGATCCATCTTTGTTCGCTTGACTAGATTTACATTCTCTAGCCATGACTTCCTTTTAACACCCAGGGCATTGCACTTAACTACTAGATCAACATGTTCCCCTGAAAAAATAACAGAAAAATGCTGATATCATCAGAAAATTATTCATCTGCAAATGATAAAAGGAGCATCCAAGTGCAGGAGGCTCCCGCTACAGCAGGTTCCAGGTGAGGCAAATGTATGTAGCTTTGTCCCCACGTCTTGGATAGGCTATCTCCAAGTCTTGGACTTGCAACCTGAAGGTTGCAATAACACAACTTAACCGCTGCATCGATCTTTGGTCACAATTGGCACTTACATTACCTAAGTTTTGGATTTGATTTTTTTTTTTTTTTTCGGGGGGGGGGGGGAAGGGGTGGGTGGTTGGCATTAAAGGGAGAGGGGAACATACAAACACATTACCGGATGCTACTGCTACAATAAATTAACTTTGTACCTGATCTTCTTTTCTTCTCCAGCAGCTTATCATCTTCAACTGGGGGCTTTCGTTTATCACAAAGCCCACTGTGTTCATTTGTTTGATGATCGTTTTGTTCACCTGAAGGGTCATGTGATCCTGAAAAGATGCAACTTGGGTTAACAAATCTGATGTTTGATAAATTCAACACGATGAATACTGTATATAAAGGGGAAGTATTAGGCATTGAGAACATTATGATACATCAGTTATACAAGGCATCTCTGCCACCACATTAACTAGCATCATATTAAAGTTTGAAGCATGTAGCCAGAAAAGTAAATTCTCAATTATTTTTCAGTAAACAAGAATAAAACTGGAAGAGCATATATGATCAGAAATTTTGACGCCATTAAGTCATCGCCCGAAAGGTCCATGACTCCATTGTCAACAAAAGTATATGAATTGATAAATTATTAGAAGTAAATGTTAGCTTTCCATATTGGAAAAAAATATGTACTTGAAGGTACAAAAGTCATCAACACCACCATTGTAATAATTTGCAGCAGGAAATTAGTTATCAATCAATACCCTTGAAAGCAGCTTCCAGAGTACTTATAAAACAGATCACCTATCAACATCAGTACAACATATCTTTTGCAAACGCCAACTTATTTGAGTCACTAAGGATCTAATTTAAGTTCATGTAAAACCTACTCTGTTGAACACCCTGCATTGATTGTCAAATAGGCTGAAAAACCCAACACCCTTCATTATAAGTGTTGATGGATTACAGCAGGCAAAGGCAGTACGTAAATCAAAAAGGTTTTATATCAAGTTATTTCTTTAGTTTTGGGGGGGGGGGGGGACTCGATACCTTTTCTACCTCATAATTTAGTGAAAGATAAGATTGAGCATATAATCAAATAGATTAAATCATAAGAAAATTCATTATCCAACCTAGAAAACTGAGAAATCCCCACTTTTATTCTTTGCCTTCTTGAGAAGTCCTGGATCGTTAAATTGCAGTTTGAAAATGAATAGGAAAACAAAAGAAAAAATATATAAAATTACTATCTTCAGAAGCTGCAACAGATTTGAATCTCTTGCCCATCTAGTTAATAAAAATCTATTCTGAGGAAAAACCACACATATTTGGGAATCCCCTTAATATTGATTCCCTAAAGGCACCTCTAAACTTCTCCTACCACAATGAGTAAGAATCTTGATAGATCAATTGCAAATAATAAGAGGAAAGATCTAAGTCAACTGAGACAATTGTTAGATGCATAAGATAAAATGGACATCAGAATTTTCTTTGTCCTCTTCAGACTGAATATAATTGTGACCTTGTGATAATCTGCAGGGAATCAATGTACTGCAAGTTAGGATTTCCTTTCCTTAATTACCGGCTAGTGAAAAATTGCAAAAGCCAGCATGACTATGGTAGATGAGACAGTTGTAGTCAGTGTAGTATTCATGCAAAAAGGCTATGCAATGTCAAAAAGATCCAATTGGACAGACACCATCATCCCTTGACTTAATGATTGGTGAATAATGTAGACAGTTGGGGTAGTTCATTCTAAATACAAGAATAACATAACCATCACCATACCTCATCTCCTTCTCTCTCTCATAATCATCCCTCATACATTTTCTGTCACCCAAAAGATTATGGATTAGTTAATCTTAAGAATATACTGTAGAAAATCTCCAAATTCTGGTGAACAGATCCATTAAGAACCCGGAAGATAAACGGATATCAAGCACATTGAACTTATGAACTTCTAGCTATTAGAAACATAGTCACTACCTTCCCCCGGAAATAATATCTCTCTCTAGGCTCTTTCACTTCTTCTAAATCTCATGAAAGTTAACTAAGTGTACTAATTCCAAATAAGTAAGAATGAAGAAAAATAGAATCAAACTAACTCAAAATTTCTGGACATAAAATATTTGCACTATCCAAGTTCTGCATCTCATTATCAAATACCACCTGTTCTCATCAGTATCATATATAAGATCCAACAGTCCACACTATCTACTTGCAAGGCCAAAAAATTTCTTTATCAAAATTCTGACATCCAAATAGAATATATTCCCTCTATTAAGCATGCAAAGATTTAATTTCTTGTAGCTGTAAAAGGAATACATGAGCCAAGCAGCTTGCAAGACTAGATGCTGAAATTTCTGCCACACGCACTTACCCGAATTTACTAGACACAATACTTAGGTTGCTACCTAATGATCATAGGTCCGAGTCCAGAAAAGAAGCCCTCTCTTCAAAAGATGGAGTAAGCTTGCACACATCACTACACTTGCCAGACCCCTCAGTGGGTACATCCATGCTTCTTAAAGAATCTACGCAGAAAATTAGATTTCTGCTGTTTACCAAGTAAGGGGAACACGATTATAGTTCTTTTCAGACCTTATTGAGCTATTTCTAAGATATTTTGACATTTAAAATTCAAACTAATTCATTCTAACGCCTCCGAAAATTATCAAAACGAAATTCCCAATACGTTTAAATTTGAAAAAAAAGTACCAATAGTGAACTCTAAATCACACATCCAAGAAACAAAAATACAAGGGCTACAACTCAGAACATGGAGAAAAGTAGAACCACTTAACTGATCGATGTTAGCAAAAATCCCAAAACTAGGGCACTCAAAAGACAGTTAACTAAAACCTTTACCAAAGTTCTCCAAGAACCCAAATAACCATTCCAAAAGCAACGACATTCAAACAAAAAGGGAATGAAGAAAGAAAAAAACCTACTTTTTGTTCCAGCCTTGCAAAGTTTGCCATCGATGATGAGAGCATCAGCATCGTTAGCTCCAGTAGATAAACCTCGAGCAGAGAAGAAGGAAAGAAGCGACTTCCATGTGACTGACGAAGAGATGAGATCGAGACCTCTACTGATGAAGTGACCGTTGAGCTTCAACGTCGCCGGTTCAAGCCCAAAGGTCCGGGCAATGAAACCGAGGTCGAGACTTTGCTCTTCCACTGCCACCAATGGAACTAACTTTGCCAAAGCAGGACAAAATAGCTTGACTGTTCTGCTTCTAGCAGACATTTATAGTATAGTATAGTTGAATCTATATTTCTTCTTAACTGTTTTCTTTCTCCTTCGAATCGTTCGTCCCAAGAAGAACAAAGGTGATCGATTGCTAAAGACAGACAACTCTTCCTCCTGAATCCTGATGCTTGCGGCAGGTTCCAATGGTTTCTGGAAGTATCCTTGTACTTCTATGTGTTTAGTGTTCAGTTTTTCTCTTTTAAATAAATTTGTATTTTTCCTATTTCACGGTTTTAGGGCTCCGTATCGGGTCGGGTGAATATTTTTATATCGGCATACCGATACCGATAATAAACATTAGTATTATTATCATTAACAATTAACAATTTCGAGTTAAAAATTAATTTAAAAACCATTAATTAACAAGATTATCGCATAAACTAATTTGAGACATGACAAACCGAGTTTGCTCGAGTCGTGATTATGGGATAGAAGATTACTTGGAGAAGCTTTTAATGGAATTTCAAGAAGCTATGATTTCTTGAGAAATTGGCTTATTATTATTTCTTGGAACCTTAGCTCTTCTTTTCGATTTTCATTTTAGTGACCTTGTATTCTTGTTTTTTGTTGTTTATTATAATTATTTATTCATCCAAACTTAGAATAGGAATCGTTTTAATCACAAAGATCTATATATTTAAGGATGCCAATAATCATCCTTGATTCGTAGGTAGATGTTTTGCTAAGTCTAATTTTGTAACCAACCCAGTAGCCATTCCTAATGATCTTCTCCTTGTTTTCATTGGTTCATGAAGGCTTCTTCAGCCTCTATTCTAGCTTCCTTCCCCATATGTGTTCATTACCAAATAGCGAGGGTCAGACAAAACATTCCCACTAAAATCTGGTTTGAATTAGGGCTGCAACTGGGCCGAGCTTTTGCAATCCCAAGCCCAGCCCTATATGTTTTAATTTGAGCTCATTCCCGCCCTGACCCTAGTTCAGGGCCAAGGATGAACAAGGATTATTGTCCCTGGCCCTAAGCCATATAGGGCCAAGCCAAGCCCATTCCCGCCCTAATTGGTCCTAATTGGGTAGGGTTGGGATGGGTTGGCCCTAATTGGCCCTGTCCCTAGTCCTAATTGGCCCTGATTAGCCCTGATTGGCCACAATAATAATAATAAAAATAAAAGTATCATAAGTAAATTAAAAATAACATAGAAATATAAAATGATTCAAGCTCATACAAAATGATAAAATAGTTAATAAGTTGATAGTGTTGTTTTAAAACATAAATAAATTCATACTCCATAATTCTATATTGATCTCTGAAAATCTCTCATTGCTTTGATGATGGGAATTGAAAACCTCTCCCATTACTTTGGTGATGGAAATTGAAAACCCCTCCCATTGATATCCTTATTCAACAAAAAAAAAATCATATTCAAAACTTTGTTAAAAATCATATTCAAAACTTTGTTAATGATAATTTAGTATTGATATTTTTTTCGTAGTTAAACAAAATTATATTTTAGTTACAAACATAGCTATCTGTCTTTAATATATTTTTTTTTCTTCTAAAATATCACATTGGAGGTAAAAAAAGAGATGTCAATATTCATGATGAGAAGTTGGGGGTGTAGATTTGTTAGACATTAATTCTCTATATACTAGCTTTTATTATTTATAATACAATATATCGCCTTAATAAAAAAAAATCAATGATTTTTTGGAACTAAAAATGACTTAGTTCGAAAAATAAAAATTATTTTAAAAATAATATTAAAGTGAACTCATAGTCTAATATGATCAAAATGATTGAAGGTCAAAATCGAGACTTATAATTATATCAATGTTGATGTGAAGATTAGGATAAAAATCTAATACATGATCAAGGTCAAATTAACATTAAGACTAGAGCCAAAATTATGGTCAGGATCGGGCCAAAATCAGGTGGATGCTTAATACATTGGTAATGAAGATATAATTTATTTTTATTAACTTTTTACAAAACATGATCATGTTTTTAAAATTTGACGCATGTCAAATATTCACCCATGTGGATTATAATTAATTCCTCTCCATATGAGTGGAGGGTCCAGACTCAAATCAAGGCCAAAATCATGGGCCAAGATCAAGATCAATATCGGGACCAGTATCGGGGTCAAGATCAGAGGTCAAGATCGAGCTCGAATTAGAGTCAAGATCAGGGTCAGAATCAAAGCTAAAATCAGGGCCAAAATCAAGGCCAGAATCAGGACCAGAATCAGGGCCAAGATCAAGGCCAGAATCAGGACCAAGATTAGGGCCAAAATCAATGACGGGGTGGGATGGGTTGGGCAGGCCAGAGAGTAATCCTAGGCCCGCCCTTGGCCCTAGTTTAGGGCCAGAATATTTTAGCCCTAACCCGCCCTTAAGGCCAAAATCTTTAGCCCAAGCCCTATTCGGGCTTAGGGTGGGTCAGGGGCGGGTCAGGGCCAAACTTACACCCCTGGTTTGAATGACGATTAAGAACAGATATCCAATCATTATTATTAATTGTTATTACAGATTTACAGACATTTTGCATTTGTCTCCCCTACCAAGCTTCAATTCTAGTCCAACAAAACTAGTCCAAAATAGAGCACTCTGACCGGTGACGCATGAATTGCTGAGGACAACTGAGCAGAGTTGAAAAAAACGAGATGAACAAACTTGATCATTTTCCATCTAACTGAGCACATCAAATGACATAGAAACTGGTCAAGAAAAAGTCTAAACCATTTCAACTAACATAACACATCATGAAGAAAGATAAGCATTATGCCAACTTCTCAATTTGATGATCCAAAGAAATTCCCTAAAATGAAGGACAAGAAAACAAACAAATAAAATACATTGACATAGTATTACAAAATTCCAACACCATCTTCTCAACGGAACCTCCCCATTTCAACTGGCTTTGAAGGACTCGAGAAGATGATTTCCAGATTGTTGTTGAAGGGAAGCAACATGAACTTCTGCAGAAATAACATGTTTATCCTTCTATGCACGTGTCAATCTCATCTTCTTCAAAACCCTCTCTTCTTTCTTTCTGACATGCTGGTTGTCTATCCTCAACCCAAACTTTTTCTGAATACTGGTGTAAATGATTTATTATAACTCCGTCTTCTAACAAGGAGTATCCTGCAAGATAAAACAGTATTTAGAGAAAGATATGAATACCGACACCACTCAAAACAAGTCATAGGTCCATTAGCAGAAGAGTGAAAGAGTAATAAAAGTTTTAAACAACCCATTAGCATGCTACCAAAATATTAAAACTAGTGACTGGTAATATGTTCCAAACCATAGAGCATACAAGGACACCAATACCCTCAAAATAACAGTCATATGCCAAATTCTAATTTTCCTTCAAATAAAACTGTAGTACTTTAAGCTTATGTTCATTCCTTGCATTCAAAAATATATTCCCTGATTGACTCTTCTCCAAAAATAAAGTAATTAAAATATGTTCAATGGCTAATAAAAAAAAATTCATGTTTGTTGAGAAACTAGAATCTGTTAAGGGCCTGTACAACTCTCATACAACCAATGATTCTGGTTATCAAGGAACCCTTTTAGTTGATTATCAAGGGAACTATTATCTGCTAAATCTATCCTTGAATTTAAAGCTTCCATGGATGTTTTCTGGTCAAAAATACTCTCCTTCTATGGCTAATAAAGGGCCATGAATTCTCTGGATTGAGCTTTCCGAGTTCTATGATGATAAGTGAAGACAATTACCACATAAACATTAAATGTTATATCTTACCCCCAAAAAAAGATAACTGTTATAGATCCTTCTACCATTAAAAAGGAAAACTGTTGTACACCCATATGCAAACAAAGTATTCCTACCTAGTTGCTCATGCGTTCCTTACCTAATAATTGATCAGTTTTTTGACCTCTAATGTGCACCAGTGCTTAGAGCAAGGGACACTAGATTCTCTAGAGAACAGTAAGGACAGCAATAGGTTGGGTCTGCTATAGGCAGGGGGTTATTTTAATTTGTAACACCAACCTAAACCAATTTCTCAAGAATGAGTGGCGCAAAGCAACCTAAATAAGGGTGTCAATTGCATACCGAAACCGTTTAACCATACCGAACAGCGCCATCTAAAACCGCACCGTACCATACCGTTCAAAATTCAATACGGTACATACCGAAACCGAATTTCTTCAGTACGGTTCTGGTTTTAGGTACTCATACCGTTGGTATGTACCGAAACCGTACCGAATTGGTACCGTACAAAATTAAGGGATATAAATTATAATTTTACAATTAAAACTTTACTTTTACCCTATCCCTAATTCTCTATTTCAGTTTTTCGTTTCATCATTCACTCCTCTTCTTAAATTTACTTGTTTTGTCTCTATTAATTAGATTTACTTGTTTTATCTCTGTTAATTTCAAATTCTATTGATTGGTTGCTCATAATTTCATTAGGAATCTTAATGAACTAATAACAAATGTGGCATAAGTTCATTTGTACAAAAATTGTACCACATTAGATACCGTTTTTAAACCGTTTTTCCGTAACGATTTAATACCGAAACCGTACCGAACCGTTTTTGTAAATACCAAAACCGTACGTACCGTTTAAATTCGGTACGGTACGGTATGGTTCTGGTTTTCAGTATTCAAAGCTGGTACCGAACCAAAATACCGAAACCGTACCGATTGACACCTACCTAAAGCAGAAAAGAGAAGAGGGGCAGGGGAGGTAATCAACAAAGCCCCTGCTTCTAGTTTACATTGGACAGTGAACTTTGTTTCTATGGCTACAGATTGCATACATGAAGAGGTTTTTCATCTCCCATCCTAAAGGAAATATGTGTCCATGGAGTCATCAAAGAAAACATAATGTAAGGTAGTCATGGCTTCCTTCCCTTCACGACAGAACAAATACCAATTGTGCAGAATGGGAAACTGTCTGTGGGTACTTTTGAAGGGATTAAATTCTAACCCTTCAACCCAAACACATTAATTTGATACACCTCACCAATGAAAGCAATTAAACCATAATCGCCAAAGAAACCCAAGAATACTCAAATTATTGGAAGCATATAGCAACATAGTGTAGTATTCTAAGCAAAAGACCCAAAAAAGTAGTCAACAAACAAGATCATTAAAAAGTGAATAGTTCATGTCATATGGGACAATCCTGGCACACCTAGGAGAAGGATATTAAGGTAATAAACCAAACAAGAAAGGAAAAAGAGAAGAATCAATTCCCACTAAAATCTGGTATGGAATGATGATGAGAAACAGATTTCCAATCAGAACTGTTAATTGTTATTACAGAGACATTCTCAAATTACAGAAGCAGAACTAATCATCTGTTTTGAATAATGGCTACATTGTGGAGTCTTAACACCATAACAACCTCGAAAGGAAGATGGAACTAAAAACACAGAAAAGACAGAAGCTATCATATTCATAAATGAAATAAAAATTTAAAGGGGGAAAAAAATGCACAAATATATCAAAAAAAGAAGAGATCTTGGAACCAGGGAGGGGGGAATAGGTTACCTAAATGAGGGAAAATGAGGAGGCATGCAAGCGAGAGGAGTTCTTGAAGCTTTAAGGGTGAAGTGAAGGAAGGGCATTGGGTTCCTCGGACTTCAGTTGGGATTGCATCCTGGAATGTTTGCAAGGAATCAGGAAATGGCATACTCTCAAAACTATTTAGAGAGACAGATACCATTGCGAATCACATGTGAAAGATTATAAATAAATTTCTACCCAAAAAATACTGAAGAGAAGGAACATGATGGCTTTCCAATGTAATGTACATGACTTCGAACTGAAAAAGCAGAGACTGAAAACAATTCTCATTGCAGAAAAGTGCAGAAAGTATTCAAACAAATCTGGTAAATTCAGGATGCATTACTGAAGCCAACTTAAATGTTTTCTGGAAACTTTCAAATTACTGCTATGTCTCATAAGAAAAATTTTCAGAAGAGAAAACTGTACATAAAAGATGTAATTCCACCACACTCCCAAGTGAGAAAACTTTCCACCAACTTCAAAACCTAAGTGAAATTTCTTTCACCAATTCATATATCCTAAACAAAACAACCCCCCCCCCCCCCCCCAAAAAAAAAAAAAAAAAAAAAACAGAGAGACAATTGGGGGACCAGGGTTTTCTTCACTCATACGCAAAAGATCTGCTACTTGGTTTGAAGATAGTTGACGGACTTTTGATCAAACCAGATATCCCCAGCTTTAAAGCAAGTATGATGCCACAACAAGAAGTTGGATAGAGAGAGGAACCTTCAGAGGAATCTCTGGTTAAACAATGGGACGATTCAGAGATGGAGAGAGGAACCTTCGATCCACGCACATTGGAGAAGACAAACCAAAGCTGGTGTTCTACTCATTTCCATGCGACTTGGAGAAGACAAAGTCAGGTTATAGTTTTCCCTGATGAAATGGATTCCATGAAATCCATGTCTTTTACACCATGGGTCTAAAATGTGGATTCAATCCTAAGATAAGCTATTAAGGCGTCTCAACCGTGAATCAGACTTCAGGGTAAAAAAATGTGGATTTGAGTGAACCATCTGATTCTAGTGAATCATCTTTTTTTCTTTTTTTTTTTTTTTTTTCGACCAAAGGGTTTTCTAAATGTTAATTCTACCGAAACTGATTCTAAAGAATTACAAACCAAATGCTTCCAAATTCTTTGATTGTTGCAATACTTAACGTAATGCTGCCATGGTGTGAACCCAATTTTGTTGCTTCCATATACTAAAAATCAACGAGTTTGAAAAAGTTCAACTGCAACAACTGGTCTTGTAATCTCCCATCTCAGAGCATAGATGCTACCATGTGTTAGATTGGAGAACATTGTTGTTAATGTTGCCACATATTGAAAATTGTCCATTAAATTGGATTTGATCTAAATACAGATAGCTACTATTAAGTCAACATCAGTGTTTGAATAGGCCATGGATGCGAGAGAAGTCTTTGTTTTTGCTTGGGGTTGGATTGGTTGGTGTTAGCGGTGGACCCAGACACAGCCTAAGGCCCTAAAGTGCCTAAACTTAAGTCAAGAAGCAGAACCATTTAGTGTTTGAATTGACCATGGATGAGAGCCATTTCCACCTAATGATGACTAGAAACTCAACAAGACCAAGCAAACTCCCAAACAAAGAGGAATCAAAGGTTTTTCATGATTGTCATGAGCTGCTGCCCTGTTGTTTCAATAACTGCAAAATGACCAGCTGCAAGTAGTCTTCTGCTAATTCAACATAGTTTTCTCCCTCCATGGATTTGTAACAATGCCCATATGTTTATGCCATTTTATTCATGATAGAAATTAAAAATGACAAATAAATAGCAAGACATTAAGGAATACAACCGAGTTCCCTACGAGAACCCCAAAGGGAATGACTCCCCTCATTAATTTCAATGGAGCCTAATATTCCTGTTCATCCTATCATCAATTGCACATGTGAAATACATTGAAGAGCACTAGATTGGAAGGTAGATCTATGGAATTAAGTGCCTCAAGATTAAATTCTTTTCATAGTATTAACTCAAAGTATATTTAAAATCATTAGAGGCACTCAAGGAATATGTACGATACAATGAAGTTGCAAAACAAAAACCAAATAAGAGACTCTACATGCATCTGGAAACAAATAACATAAACGAATAATCCCAATTTAGATTTCCTCAAAACCTCTATCCATACCAACGAGAACCTCATCGATGCTCTCAAGCACTCCAACCACATCATTAGTTGTATTAAGAAGATTTTGCAGCCCAACGCTGAAACCTTGTGAAGTTAAGGAGTACTAGATTCCGATATTTCAAAGATGATTATCTGCAACCCACGCAACCAACTCAATATTTGATGTTTTTAGGAGGATGTTGCAATGATGAATGAAATGGATTTTAATCACTCCTCCTAGCTATTTGCTCTGCGTCTGTGATGAGTAAACAGAATTAGGAAAATGAAAAGGGAGGCATTGATAAGCTTTGGTTGCCTTGAGGATGAATTTCTTTGGCTTTTAAGATACAGCCGATGGTCATGCTCACTTCAGAAAAGTTTAATTTCAGTTCACAGATTTTGAGCAACTAGCACAGTGACCAGATCCAAGAATGCTTTCTAGGACTGTTCCTGAGGAGAATGAACTAAAATCTATTATGACCGTCCGCACAGGAGTTTCAGCTACTATTCCATCAACAATAAATCAAACGGGCAAAATAGAACTACAGGGAAACAGTACAGCACCCAAGATCAGAATGATACCTTCAAAAATTACCAAATTGGAATTCATGCAGATATTGTACATGAGGGATACCTTTGATTCTTGTCCGTCATTCAGAAAAAAATTGCCAGCCAACAGCAATTCCTGCCACCAATAAGACTTTGAGTATGAACTTAGGAGTCAGAAACATTGACGATGGCGGTGGTTGTGACTGCGATGGTTCTTCTGGTCTTCCTCTTAGCTTTCTAATCAACTTTGATAACAGCCGAGGCAATGGACCTCCTTCCCTGGAAGCTGTGAATGAAACGAAAAACTGTCAAGAGCTTGAAAATAAAAATATATACAGACAAAAGCGAAGGGGTAAAAGAAGACATAATCAATTGTGGCCCTCAACAATTTTGTATGGTAAATATGGTTAGACTACCACACTGCCAATCAATGATCTTAAGAATTAATTATAACTTCTTATCTGGATTTAAACCATCCCTAACAGAGTGCAAGTAAAAAAATTCAACATATGGGACCCAAAGGTACACAGGATTGAACAAATATTTAAGCTTGAAAGGAGAAACCATTAGCATGGGTGCCAATCAGCTGAATGACACCAGCAGTATAGGCTGTAGCCGTAGGCAGACTGCTTTAATCTTCCATCACATAAGATGGATACTGCTTTAAACTGAAGGTGCCATAGCCTTGTCACAAAACTTCCGTCCTCTAGATCAACACCATGTATCATTTATGAATTACCTTGTTTTTTTAATAGTCTTTCTTCCTCACCAACCCGCCTCCTTAATACATTGAGCAATGATCCAAAATACAACGCAAACACCGTGCATGTGATTGTAATCACATTGTAAGGCATGCTAAAATCAGGAGTGGCAAGAGGCACAAGTAATATTTCTGTGTATGACCGAACGGGATTCTTCTCCTGCATGCCAGTTCCATCCAATGCAAAATATCAATAAAGTAACGTGCAAGATGAACATTCCCAGGACAAAAATACTGGCTGAATTATTACCTGAAACTTCAATAACAATGGTGACTTGCTGGACTTCTCATTAAGAAAATACATACTTGCTTCAAAGTCAGGGAAACTAATCACAGCTGATGGAATGTCAAACCCCTGATTAGCATCTGGAGGATATTCATCGATGTGTAATAATCCCTACATCAATTATAAAATTTCAGAGGTAAGAACATTAAAATAAAAACCAACAGGAAAAACTGGTCGATAAGAAGGATCATATGGTAAACTTTTAGCCTATGCAAGTGCTACTGCTACACAATGCTTGCCAGAGGACTGCCAGGTCACTGGTGAGTTGTACTTGATTAAAAAATGAAGATTCCCAGGGAAATGTATCATGAGAAGTTTAAGAAAGCAAATCAATTACTTCTGAAGCAGAGAACAGAATAGCAATCTGTTTAAACAAAAGAGGTTCAAACAGAGCTCACAAAAGAAAAGCTTTATACAAGTTAAGGCTTAACATAGGCCTTAAATGAAGGAGATATAACTGTTTACAGATAAGAGAATTAGACGTCTTCACTGTGGTTCTTGTTGACATATACATTTATGTTGACAACCCCCCCCCCCCCCCGATTTTTTGAAATTCCCCTACAGAGACCCCTCTGGCCATGTGGTTCTAATAATTGCCCTCCTCCCCCACCCCCCACCCCCAAAAAAAAAAAAATAAATAAATTCTGGCTCCGTCCCTAAGCATGAGTCGGAGAGTAGTGATGTATACTTTTATGCTCTGCCCTGTGAAGTTGTACCAGGCTGTTCTTTGGACATTATTCCATCAAGACCAATATATATGTTTTATCTATAACTTCATACCATTATTCCATCTCTAGATAAACTTAAGCTTCTTGCAGAGGGATACTCCTCCATTAACAGGCTGACATTTTATCAGTGGATTAATTAACATCTAAAAAAGAAGGTTTATAGACACATATTAGCCAGTCGGTGCTGTTATAAATGGTAATTGATGGATGAGACAGAGAGAAAGCTCAAGCACAAAGAATTGAATTTTGACAGTGACGTAACCAGGGAGGACACTGACATTTTCCCCATGGCACTACATGAAGGCAGGACCGGCAATTTCGTCATACTGGTTCCCATTGGATGCAACACACCTTGAGGATCCGAATCCTACTCTTCTTTTGTCATTTGATCCTTCTTTGTTAAGTTATGAAAGAGTCCTAGTCTAGCCAAGCATCCTTATTAGGAAAAGGGTTCCTTTTGTTGGGAACCCAAAAATACTTTTATTTTTGAGTTTGGGTTTGTCTTTTTCAAGTGATTAAAGAGTCCAAGTTAGGGTAGGAGTTCCCACTTAGAAAGGAATCCCTTAGTTAGAGTCCACTCCTTACAAGGATTCTAGATCTACTCTTATTTTACAATTTGGATTATTCTAGGATGAGTTATGATGGAGTCTTTGTTAGAGAAAGAGTCCTTAGTCCAAGCGGAGTCCTAATTAGAATCATCTTCTAAGTTTGAGTCCTAATGTGAGTTCATTCAACTAAGGCAGACTCTGATTAATTGAATGAATTGAGATTTAAAGGAAGAGATCAGGTCATGTGTTCCAAGGAGGAATCCCACAGCTGTGTGATCTTTAATTTTCTCCAAAATTTAGACTTCTCCTCCTTCAAGCTTGCAGCAGCCTAGAGACCTTCAAACTTCCAGCAGCCTTCGAGTGACTTTCCTCCCCAAACCAATTAACCAAGTACAACCCCAGCTCCTTCCCTACCCCTTTCCACCCTCCCTTGCTCAAACCTGCCCCGTCTTCTCCTTATTCTTCCTCGCAGCAGCAGCAGCCCCATCCCCAACCAAAAGCCTAGAATTCCCCTCCGTCGCACCACTCCTCTTCCTCTAATCATCCTTCAAACTTCATCACAGCCCCTATACTTAACTAATTTCCTAAAACCTGCTCTTCATCTTCAACCTTCAAATCCTAGAAACACTAAGACAATTACACCCCTGCAACTCTTCAACCAATCACCCAACCTAAACTCGACCCTAACCATACCCCTCCCCTAGAAACCCTAGAAATTATACAACCCTAAATATCATATACCCAACCTTGAGAAATAATTCTGCAAGTAGAAAATCTGTTTAAACAGAATTGTTCCTTTAATTTTCAGCACTACAACCTTGCTAAACCCTAATAACTCCTCCCAATCAGTCCGCAGTTCCTAGACCCCCTAACCTAGATCGAAGGTTTGGAAGTCAAATATCCTTAACCACAGGACTTAATTAATAATGTATAGCTGCTGTTTGAATCAGAAGACTTAGTTGCAGAAGTTTCAAACCCTAGTTCAGTTAAGTACCCAAAGCTGCAGGGTTTGGGACATAATTAGCTTCTGTCCCTGAAATTACGCATACATTGACCTAGAAAAGTAGGGTTACAACCCTAATTTACTGCTGGGTCTCTAAGAGAGGATCCTGAAGACCGGCCCCTGACTTTGGGGTTACATCAGATAGGTGACAAGTGGATAAAAAAGCTGAAGGCTAAATCTTCTTTTTACCTTTTCATGGCAATCATTTTCAGATATGAGCTGCTAACTAGATGTGTGGTTATTGGGTATTCTAGATGTTTAGTTATGTTCCGATTTATTTTGCATTACTAAAACAATGGCTAGATTATCTTCTTCTTCTTTTTCTTTTCTTTTTTCCCTTTTTTTTTTTTTTTTTGTGGGGGGGGACGGGGGGCAGGGTTGGGGGACACGGTGGGGTGTCGGAAAAGTAGTTCAGTAAGCCATTATCAGTATGGTAATGAATACAGTTCAAAACCAGAGACAATACATAATTTACAGTTAGAAATAGAATGGTTTCTAACACAAACTGAAGCTCCTTTTCTGGGTTTCCATGACCTCTGATTTCTAATCTAGAACCAACAAGGTTATGTACATTAGTAACAAACTTCTAATCCATATTTTCTTCTTGGCAACTAACTCAACTTATGGATGAAACTCTTTATTCTATTACCATCCCTTTTATCTATTTATGTATTTATTTGAGGTATGCATATTTTAGTAGTGCTATAATATGAACAAAAAAAAAAGTAAACTTTTACATAGGCAGATGGCTGTGCTGCTCTTCTAGTCACTTTCTAATGTATTCTTACTTATATTAACTAAGACTTACAGGTTTTTTTGGGCTAACAAGGGTGTCCAGGCCTTCGGCCTAATTATTGCCCATGTCATACAATCCCCACAACCACAGGATCAGATCATTCAAGGATTTAGTGGTTAGCCATTACATGTAAGTGAGTAACCTTGAACAGATGAGGGGATTCAAACCATGGTTTGATATATGGCCAAGATCTTGCGAGATATCTCGCTTTTTAAAGAAGGCGAGATGAGATGAAGGGCACGACGGGATACAGGGTGAGATTCCCACATCTTGCTTGAGATCTCGCCTATCTCGTCAAAGCTCACCATATCTTGTTGGAACTCTCAATTTTTTTCCCTTTTTTTTTGCGGATTCCAGCTGGATTTTCACTTACAACTACTCTTAGCACATCTACCACACCAAAGGAAGATCAATCATTCTATGCTTGTCTTATGACTTATGACTTATATAGAACTTCTAATGGTTGTATAATTTTATTATTCTATTCTTGAGAGTCGAGATTGTGATACTCATATGGATAGAATTTTGATGACATTAAAGTTATTTGATGTATTTGATACACAAGTTCACTTATAAGCCTTAAAGGTTCTATATCACGTATTATATAACCTTGCATTCCCTAATCCTGTAGCATTTCAATTTCACACTTAAGGTTGACTTGGAACTCATACTTAGGGTTGTCTTCTCACAAATCCAAGGCCACTAGTATGTTCAGAAGGCAAATTAGGCTAACTACCAAGCTTGAGCCCAACATAGACCCTAAAACCCACCGAGGTGGGACATCGAGCTGGCCCAAAAAAAAAACCATATCTCGTCCGAGATGTTGCCAACTCAGTCGAGATCTAGGTTTTTGGAAGGGGCCAGATCTCCCTCGAGAGTGAGATCTTGAACCATAAGTCAAACACAAGTCACCTATCAATTTAGGCCGACACTCATGCCAAGTCCACTACCATACAAATAAGACGTTTTGTTGTATTAGTTTTCTAGATCCTGAGAAGTCTCACCTCCATCCGATATCAATGAGGATACACATTAACATTGCACAGTCATATCCATCTAAGCTTGCAGCCAATGGTGTATTACTTCGTGTGACAAAATGACTTAAATTCTGACCTCAAGTTATACAGAACAGAAAAACAGAAAGAAAAAGAACCATCGAGCATACCTTGTCGAACTCTATGGTTAAAATGGCTGATTTCATATCACAAGGGAATCTCAGCAGCATCTCCATCAGTCCAGGTGAGACCCTATCTTCAGAAGGTGAAACCCGAATTTTTTCTATAGTCTCCGAAACATCTTGTGCTTCTCCGTTGACAAATATCTGAAGAGTATGAAAATAAACTTTGACATACCAAGGCACAACTTGGAAAACATCAATCCGCACCTTACAACCATCTTTATTGGCATTGTCACCCAAGAATCCCTTGACAAATTCTGTAGATTTCAAGGTGATAGCAATGGAACCTCTTGCATTCCCACTACCCATCAAGAACCTACTTGCATGAAATGGTGCTTGAGGTGATGACCAGAACATTGGCTGTTTCCATGTCAAACTAACATCAAATGGCTCATTATCACTGTATTTCTCAATGGAAAACTCATAAAGAACAGCTGAGCTCCCACCATGCCCATTTTCCACCTCTTCAATTACCCTGTCGGGACTAGAAGAGAGGTTAAATATTGAATTACTCCAAGAGCCAGGGGTTGTTTCAGCAACCCAATTTTTCTCATTATTCTTTCCCAACTCATTGAGTTGAGAGCCTAGATTCCTATCAAGTCCAATGAATACTGTGCTAGACTTTGCAAGAACACATTTTCCAGTAATTTTTCTTCCAAATATTGAGCTTAAAGACCAACTCGGCTGCAAGTCACTAGGTTGAAGAACAACAGTAAGAGTCTGCTCAAGCAAAATCTCACGTTCAACCCCAACCTCTGAACCCAATTCAGTAGATATCAACTTTAAACGCTGTGAATGATAGAATCCTTTATAGATAGAAGGTCTATCCATTAATACAGTAAGCCCAGCTTTATCTCGACAAGGGAGCAACTTCAGCCAGGGAGTGAGGTTCTCAGTACAAACAGCCTCTCGTGGCAGAGCACCATATCTTAGGGTACCCGAGAACGATTGAAAGCTCCAATGTGGAGAAGCATAAGCAGTAGATGATTCCAAGAAGTTGATCGAGGCACAGAAGAGACCCGAGAGGGTATTGGTCAGATTTTTCCAGGTTGAATCGACCTGGTCAGAAGGAACATCGAAGACGGCCCACAATTCAACTCCGGGAGGTTTTGCATTCGCGCTTGACACAGGATCAAACCCACCCCATCGTTGGTAGTTCCAGCGGCCTTGTGTGAATGATAACTCCATCTCGCGAATCCGGAATTTTTGAACCTAATCAAACCAACATTAAAAGCCATTATTTATTACCCTTGGCACTTAAAACTGCAGTTCTGAAGACGGCAACAATTAATAAACCCTAGATTCTCAACAGAAATGAAGCTGCTCATAGAGTGAAAGGTAAATGCTAGAACATAGCTTGATTTTCAGGAAAGTTACCAGTTGAGCAATAGCTTTAGGGAAGAGACGGTGATGGCGGCCATGGGTTGTCGATGGGGGAGCTTTGGTGTCAAAATGGAAATGAGCAAGGACTTTCTGATCTGGCAAGGGCTTCAGAAGCAATTCTTCAGAGAACTCTTCTTCTTCAGTCGATCCAGCGAAGATTGGAGAGAAAAAATAGAGGGATATCACAAGAACAAAGAGAATTGACCGTAGAAACAACATCATTGGGCTTCAATGGCGAACCTGGGACTACGCGGGCCGCCACTAAAGAAGAACCAAACGAAGCTCGCAAACGGATGATCGTGACTCTGTCCGGCCTCTAACCATGATTCTGATTTCTTCGACCAATTCTTTCTGTGTTTTTTCGTTGATGCCATAGTTTTTGCCCATTCGGCAAAAGATTCATCGGGATGATTTATTTGTTTCAAAAATCCAGACCCAGACGCAGAGTAAGTAAACCTATAGTTCAGGTGGCGAACGCAGAAAGGGAAAACAGGTGATTCGAATTTTTACACATGAGCGCATGATAAAGACTGGTAGAGAAAAGTGGAAACGCAAGAACTTGTTTAAACAAATCCTCACTAATACTAGCCGCAACTGTCACCGGTGCAGTCTTCCTCTAATGCGATCTTCTTTACTATGAAGGAATCAAAAACAGAAGAAAACGAACCCCACAATTCCTTTGCCACCGTAATGGATCTTCAAATGCGAACTTCTTCTTTTTTTCCTTCCTGTTCAGATCTGTAAATTCAGAAAATTCTTCCAATTGGTTCAAGGTTAGCAGCCGAAGCAACTGCTGGGGTTACCTATCCAACTGTCTCTGCCGCTGGTGGAACCTGATATCGATCCAACGAGTTCGAATGCGAGCGAAGGGAAGCATGCCAGAGCTGTTACAATTGCTTCACCCGGATTTCTAACCCGTTAACCTATGGTTTCAGGACCGCGAACCCGGGCCTTGAGTCGGCAACAACCGTGGACCATTCGAGTTGAGCCCGAAGGTTCGGAGGAGGACCAAATGATCGTGGATGAACCTAGTGATGATTTGATAACTCTCATGGAGTTTAAAAGAAGAGAGAAGATTCATCACGATGGTGTTAAAAGGCGGTTTTGGCATATTCGTAAATCGGCGATGGATAATCCAATGGAGACAAATAAGGTATCAAATCGAAGATCGTCGAAATACCTTTCCAACGAGCTAAAATTCACTGAATTCCGAGTCCGTTTGGGGGTCCAACCATGGACGGAAAGTTGGGCCGGTTGGGTGAACCAATCCCCCACCCTATTTTCTATTTAGGGGCAAAAACGGAATTTCGGATTCTTAAACCCTATTTTATGTTTTAACTCATCCGTAGCCGCATTTTATTTTACAAGAACGACTTTGAGGCTGCGGGAAGAGGAGAAACGAAAGAGGGGGCGATTTCCATTCTTCCGGAGGCATTCTGATTCGAATCTTCAAGAAAATTTCAAGAAAGGTTAGTTTTATTTAATCCTTCTCTTACTCACAATTTTGTGAGTATTTTCTCTCCTTCCCTTTTGAGGAATCTTGAAAGGGAAGCATGTTTAGGTTGATAGCTTATTTCTCAATTTTCATTTTAATGTCGCTTTCTAATAAATGAGTTATTGGTGCAATCCCATGATAAGGGTGATTCATTTTGACTCTCTAGGTTACCCACGGGTGATTTATGAGAGCCAATTTGGGGCACTTTGATTTAGGTCAAATTAAATCAAATTGAGAACACCCTTGTGATCTTTTTATTTCCAATTAATTTTTCCCCACAATTTCATTTCATTTCGACTTCAATTAAAGACAAAATTATAACTTTTAGCGTTAAAATGGTGAGTTAAAACCTAGAGTTCTATTTGGGGTTGTTACGGGAATATTTTTACATATTTTACTAAACCCAAATTAACTCTTATTTTTATTTGGTTAATCCTTTTGCATGATTAGGATAAATTACCCAAAGGTTATTTCCTTGTGGGAAGAGATATTGATCTGTGGAGAAATATCAAAGTAAAAGGTGAGGAATAACCAACCCATTACATTGAATTGATTGTTGTTGTTTTATATCTTTTGATAAATATGAATTGTCATAATATATGTTTATCATTATTACTTATGATGTTGCTTCTTGCTGTGAAATATATTAATGTTGTTATGATATGGAATGTGAATGTATGTGAAGGGAGAAGAGAAATATTATTATTTCTTCTACCTTGTATTATCTGTTTGGGTTGTGGGTTTGCCCATCGCCCTAGTTATATGATTGCTTAGTTGTGGTTGGAGAATGGGGAATGCCCTTTTGGCATTTCTGCCATAGGATACCAGAGGAGGGGGTATGGGACGCATTCCTATGGTGCCCTTGGCGCTTTCCCTAACTACTGGTTGGCATATTTAGGGCATGTCTAGAAGTGTTGGGCTAGGTGACCTCTTGAGTACTACTACTCTTCCGGCAGGGGTATTGAAGCCGGTTAACCCGTGATGGTAGTGGCTGGGTCCTGTATCGAGCAGGCCCACTATCATCATTGAGAGGTAGGGTTGCATATAATAGATAAGGGCTCATGGGCACTCAAGACCGGTGAAACGACCCGTGAGAGGACATGGAGATCATCCTATCTATTATATGTGGATGATCACTGGGTTAAGGGATGTAATCCAACAGATGCCTCCCGTTGAGGATTACATTCATAGGTGGGAAGGTATTGAACCAACGAGCACTAGGCGTGAGGGGAGATATCCGGACCATTGTAGTACGAGATCGTATGACCCCGCACCGGGCTTAGGTTTGTCCCCGGCACGCGCCGATCTTATGCCAATGGTGATGTGAGAGAGTGGTGACTTAATCCCCAACCATGGCTCGATGAGACTTTACCCAACAACCGCGGAGAACCCAACGGACGTGCTTAAGTGCCGTGAGGGAAGAGTGATGAGACGCCCAAAGAAGATCGGTGTTTGACTTAATGCGTGTCTACTTTAGAGACTACATTATAGAGTTAGGAATCTCATATCATCACTTTGCATTTGTTTATTTATATTATTAAATACATGTTTGTCTTATGAATGTTGAAATTGGAATTGTATGAAGATATGATGTGATTGTGTTACCTCACCGAGTTCTATGAACTCATTCCTTTATTTTGTTGTTTCTTTAGACTGTTCTACAGGTCATGAGGACCCTTTTTTCGTTGAGGATCCCTTATCAGGTGGTTACCCAGACGGTGAAATTGGAGACGAAGTGGAGGCTCATGACTCTTCCTGTTCCTGCCAAGACTGCTCTTATGGAGAGTCTTTTCCTTAGAATTCTTTAGATTATTTCCGCTGCAACATTATATATTCTTTCTTTTCGTATAACTATGATGTTCAGTTTTGAAAGGATTTTGAATATTGTAATCCTTTCTTTTCATTCTTGATTATTAAATACTTGAACCGATTTATCTCTCGGTCCATTTAAATTTACTTTATCATGTATTGTATGGAATTGTCCCCGAACCTAGATCTTGCGGTGTATCACCCCCACGGTATTCGGGTATGACCGGATCCGGCTGGGTGGGGTGTGACGAAGGTGGTATCGAGCCAGGTTCATACAAGTCCTAACTTTATATGATACAGTAGGGGCATCTGAGTCATCGATCCATAAATGACTCTATTGAATAGGAGTGAATAATAGGCTTAACATGAACTTAGGAAAATTTTGAATTTTTCAAGTGCATAATGAATCCAATTTTAATAAGATACAATAAGCATATGAAATCCAAAGTCACATATGCTATTAATCCAACTGAAGCATAAATCATAATAAGTATATGAAATATCAAAATTCATAACTGGTAAGATTTTAGATTCAAAATATTACAACCCCATATCAAGTGAAAGAGCGTGGACAAACACGCATAATAAATTATATGTTCGAAATAAAATAAAACTGAGTGGAACAAGTAAATCTCTAGCGCTCTGGCGGGGGCATGTACTTGACGAAGGAAGTTCTCCCAATGCTCGACTCGGGCATGGATGTCTCTCATTCGTCGGACCATCTCCTGCTGTTGAGTGTGAATTTCTACAATTTGTCGACCCATAAAATTTTGATTCTCATTGTACTCTTCCAATTGCGGCCAAGAGTGTTTCCCACATGGCGGGATCAACTGCTATCGTGGAGCCTTCCTACTACGGGAAGACTCACCCTTCTCCATGTGACACTCTGTTGGCACATGCTTCTGTTGCTTACCTCCTTCATCATCATCCGTTAAAACTGGAGAGTTGGGTCCATCTCGAATATCCATTTGAGATATAAGTTTCCTCCCAATGTTGTCTCCCATATTTTCTCTCAATTCTTCTGTGCCAGAGAAGTCTACTCCAAGTGTTTGAAGATTCGAGTTAAGAGACGCCCGTGCCCAATGTGTGATACCTCCGGATTTTGCACTTTATGAATCATTGCACACCGAATGATGTATGCAAGGTCTATGCGATATCCCACATAAATGGCGAAAGTGATGAACGCCGCATGATCGATATCTCATCTTGATGCCCACCTTTGGGCAAGATGTTGCGACTCACAATGCGAGAAATAAGTCTCGGAGAAGGAAGCATGTTTCTCCCCAGTCGCACGTGATCGCACTCGCGATTGCACAGCATCGAAAAGATGAGGAATCTCTCGGTGTAATTAATGAAATCATTCCCACCCGGTGGAATCCACCTCATCTCATCGGGTACGTATGGTACATCCATAATTGCAGCTAATAACTCAGTGTTGAATTGGATGAGTGTACCTCTAACCCGAGACCGGATAGTGAGAACGGTTCCTCCATCGTTATCCGGAAGCTCCAAAGTCGATTGCTGTAAAGTATCGGATCAAATCGGGGTAAGCCGGTTCGTTGAAGTTCAGCATGCTCCCCATCCTAGTGCTGCAAATCTTTCATATACCTTGAATGGAGCCACTGGAGCGGCTCAACGAACCGTTCATACTCAATGAGACGATTTTGGAAGGAGTTGAGATACAACGTTTCGCTTCGACGGTGTTGAATAATTCGGGATGTTGGACTCCCAACTCGTCCACGACCTTTACCACGTGGAGCCATCCGAGTTTTTGGAAAAAAAAAATTTGAAAAGTGAAGAGAATAATATGAGGATAGTGGATCTAAAAGAATACATGAAATCCCACTTGCAAAAAAAACGAAAACCAAGCAAAATCTCACAAAAGATTATGTGGAGAAAGGTTACCTTTGGTTTCCGGATGATTTGTCTCGAGGTGCGTTTGAGCATTGTACGTGCTAGGTCGAAGCTAGAAGTATGGAAGACCTAACCCCAAAGTAGGAGAGGAAAGTGAAAAGGTGAAAAGAGGTGGAAGTGTAAAAATCACTTTTGGGGGTGGGAGATCGTATAAAACGACCCCCAAAGGCGGTTTCCCTACTGCGCAGCCAGGCTCGCAGACGGCCACGCTAGCAGCAGACGGCTGCGTAGCCGTCTACGCGTGCAGCGCCAGCGCGAGCGCCACACGCAGAGTGGTTTCCGAACGAAAAAAAAAAAAAAAAATTCACGATCTCTAATTTCAGAGCTGCCCGTGTGACCTAGCATGAAGCCCCAGCCAACCCCCCGGTCAAATCTTTTCTCTCATTTCAGATCCCTTCGTGGCTGAGCACCCCCACCCCCTTTCTCTTCTGATCTTTTCATCCTTCACTTTTTTTCATGCTTCTTTTAACTCATCTTTCTAGTTGATATAAGATTTATGTTTTATGTTGTGATTTTGGAATTAATGAGTTTTGGTGTTATCGGATGGTTAATTTGAGGAATCGATCGTCGGAAACGAAGTCCAGGGCTCTCCTAATGATTCCGCAGTAGGTAGATGGTTTCTCTACCTAATACTAAACCCCTACTCAGGTATCATACCCACACCACCTTCCACAACTCGATGTGTTCAACATTATAACAAACATGATGCACCAGCACACTCATCAATGCTCTCATGCAGTGGTGGCTTGGAACAGCCCCACCTAGCCCCCTCGCTACCTCCCGGTTACTCCTGTTGTATCTCCCCTGGACAATTCCTCAGCTTCTTCCCATTCTCATCACCCTTTTCCCATTTTGGAATGAGAGCTTTCCTCACTTGGTGTGATAGGAACAGATATGTGTCCACTTCAACATAGCTCTTTGACGCCCCCCCTTCTTGCCGCATCCATGATCACTGATTTTCAGCTTCCACTACTTCCATTTGACTCCAGAGTATTCTCCGCCTCTCTTTTTTTTCCTTCCCTTTTCTTTCTCTTTTCCTTGGCCGTTCTTTAGGCCATCCTTTTGCCTCAACCTTCTTTGCTCTGGTCGTTGGAGGTGAGAGAGACCTACCAACTCAGGAGTCTGCTTGGGTCCCACCTTTGTCACGATCAGGAGGTTCTCTTCCTTCCCCTCTTTTTCTTTTGATGTGGTCCCTTCCCTGGTACTACTCCACCATCACCTATCTTGCAACCCTTCCCTCCTCCCCTCTCGTTCGGCTTTTTGCTTCTATTCGAACCTCTCTTCCTCCCCGCCCCTTCTTCTTTCCCCCTCCCCTCTGTGTTTGTGCTCCATCCTCTTGTGCTCTTTCTTATTTTCTCTTTTATTTTTCCGCCTCCCTCTTTATTGCTCATCATTTTCTTCTTACCATCTGTTTTGTCTACGGGTTGTCCCTACTCCTCTTACTTATGTGTTGGACCTTGTCCTTTAGGACTTGGGCTCACTTTGTTGGATTGGGCTTTGTGCTTCTGCATGGATTGGCTACCTCCGGCTTCTCATTTCAGAGGTTCAATTTCATCCCATTGTGCCCCCTTTGTTCGTGATTTGGGAACATGGAGCTTTGTCTTCGTAGAACGTTGGTGCTACTTTCTTTTTTGAAGAAAGAGGAGTAGTCCATAGCCTAGTTCATGTTTTTCTGTTCCCGGATACCCCCGAAAAGAGAGTTGGAATTTGCCATTGAATTGGTACTGAGCTGCACCGTGTCCAAAGCTCCTTGCTGAATGGCACCCATGGAGTTAAAAGAACTTCAAGACCAACTAAATGAGCTACTAGGGAGAGGTTTCATTCAACCTAGTGTATCTCCTTGGGGAGCTCCTGTTGTTTGTGAAGAAGAAGGATGGAAGTATGAGGATGTGTATCGACTATAGAGAGTTGAACAAACTTACTATCAAGAATAGATATCCCTTACCGAGAATTGATGATTTGTTTGATCAATTGAAGGGAGCCTCAATTTTCTCTAAAATTGATTTGCGGTCGATATCATCAACGAGAGTGAAAGCCAATGACATATGTAAACGGCTTTTAGGACTCGATATGGTCATTACGAATTCAAAGTGATGCCGTTCGGTCCACTAATGCACCAGCTGCTTTCTGGATTTGATGAATAGGATATTTCATGATGTCTTAGATAAATTTATCATAGTTTTTATTGATGACATCTTAATTTATTCTAAGGATGAGAAAGAGCATGTCGAACACTTAAGATTTGCTTTGCAGAGGTTAAGAGAAAAGAAGTTGTATGCGAAGTTTTCCAAGTGTGAATTTTGGCTTTCACAGTGTGTTTTTGGGACATTTGTATCTGCGAACGGAATCAAAGTGGATCCAGATAAGGTCAAGGCTGCATTGGGACCAACCCAAATCGGTCACCGAATCAAGTTTCTTGGGACTTGCTGGATACTATAGGAGATTCATTGAAAATTTCTCTAGGTTATCCCCCCAATGACAAGATTGACGAGAAAGGCTAGTTCGTGTGGGTGAATCTGTGAAAAGAACTTCCAGAGTTGAGAGAGTTGACTTGCACCTTTTGCTACTACTCGGATTGACGTCTACACGATGCTCAGATCGGTCTTTTGTGTGTTATGCAACATGGAAGTGGTAGCCTATGCATCACGGCAACTCAAGGATTATGAACACAACTATCCCACCCATGATCTTGAGTTGGCTGCTGGTTTTTGCTTTGAGATATGGCGCCACTACCTTTATGGAGAGAAGATAGCCATCTTCACCACCATAAGAGCTTGAAATACTTTTTCACCCATGAGTTGAATATGAGACAACGTCTGTTGGAGCTTACGGACTATGATTGCATATCCATCCATCCGTAAGCAATGTAGTGGCCTGCCTTAGTAGGAAGAGCACTCTGTGACCTCTTCTTCTTTAACTTGTTGACTCTTTGTGAGGTTTGGTTGGAGATTTTACCGAAGGTTCGGTAATCCTTCCGCATTGACAAGAGGCCTACCCTAGAGATAGGTCATTACCTTCTCTTCAGATCCTTTGTTGCAAGAGAAGTTAGAGAAGATTTCTTCACCCTCGGGTGTTGACTTTACTTTATCCTCCGTTGCTTTGTGTACAAGGGAAGAATATGCTACCCATGAGATCTTGGAAAGAGATTTTGGGTGAAGCACATTACTCTTGTTCACCTGCATCCCGGTAGCACCAAGATGTACAAAGACTTGAAAGAGCACTATTGGTGGGTTGTCTGCATGTTGAAGACTTTGTCCGTGTGGAACTTGCCAAGGTAAAGCCGTTCACAACCATCTCTCTTTCAACCACTTCATGTCAGTTGGAAGTGGGAAGACATCACTGCTTCCACTTTCCTCACCAATAAGAAACCACATGTTGTGGACCTTGCAATCCCTTTTATTCCTATGAGATTACTTTACCATGACACCGTTTTTGGATAACGTAGTGGTTACTGTGTGCCTTTTTTCGGTCTTCCGTTTACTTCTTTTGAATCCGCTTTGGTACCCATTAACTTGAGTCCTCATCATCCCCAAACATCACCCTTCTCTTGGACATCTTCTCTTTTCCACTTGTTGGGATGAACACTTACTTGTGGTTCCACAACAACAGCTATCCTACCATTCTCACCTTCACTTTGTTGACGATTGTAGAACTCCCCTCTATTGGGATAGTTGGACGTTTTGGGTCCTTGATGCCCTAGCTTGTTGACTTGTTAGGAGAATCAGCCTATCTCAAATCCTTCTGGGACTCTGTTTCGTCACTTTTCGTCTCCCTGGTTTGGGTTCACTCGCTTTCCTTTTTCCTTTGAGATTTTAGAAGTTCCTTCTTATCTTCACTCCTCTTTCTTCTGTTTTCCATTTTCTATGCTTCTTCAATGCTGGCCCCCCTTTCCACAGAACCGGATTGGTCTTTGTCTTTGCTTTTCCTGGCCACTCTCCCTTCCTTTGTGAAGATTGTGAGATCCCGAGGCTTCTGGGAGTGATCCTTCCTATCCTCTTTTGCTCTCTCTTTCTTTTAGGTTAATCCCCTTTCTTACCTTTTTCCCCCCCTTTCCCCTCCTTCCCGTTGCCTCCTTGTTTTACCTTTTTGGTTCCCTTTTTCTTTCTTCCTTTCCTGGCAGTTCTCTCTTCCTTTTCCCTTTCCTTTTCTTTGTCACGTTTTGTACCACCCCACCCTATTTTCTTTTAGGGGCAAACGATTTTTCTTAAACCCTATTTTATGTTTTACTCATCCTCCTTTTTTTTCCCTTTTCGGGCAGGCTTCTCTCTCCTCTTCTTGTTTTTTTTCCTTCTCTTCTCCTTTTTTTTTCTCCTTCTTTTGGATCTTGCTTTTTGCTTTTTCTCTTTTCTTTTTTCCTTTCTTTTTTCCTTTTCTTTGACTCTCTGGTTCTTTTCCTTCCTTTTTCTTTCTGCCCCTTTTCTTTTTTCTTTTTTTCCTTTCTTTCTTTCACTTCATTGCATTTCTTTTATTTGGTGTTCCTGTTCTTTTTTTCTTTTTTACTATTTTACTAAACCCAATTAACCTTATTTTTATTTTTATCCTTTTGCATGTTGGATTTACCCGTTTTCCTTTGAGTTTGATCTTGATGTGTGATCACCCTCTTGTTTTTTTTTTTTTTCTTTTGATATTGTTGTCTTTATTTCTTTCTTGTGTTCTCTTCTTTTTTTTTTTGTTGTGTTTTGTTTTTTTTCTTCTCTTTTTTCTTTTTTTCTTTTTTCTTTTGTTGGTCCTTTTGCTTTTCTTCTTTCCTCCTTTCCTACTCTTTTCTTCTTCCTCTTCTCCTCTTTTCTTTGTTTCCCCCCCCTTTCCTCCCTCTGTCTCCTCTTTTTTTCCGATGTTCCCTCTCTGTTCTTTTCCGTTCCCTCTCCTTTTCCCCCCCTTCTTGTCTCCCTCTTCTTTCCCAACAACCGCGGAGAACCCAACGAGACGTGCTTAAGTGCCGTGAGGGAAGAGTGATGAGACGCCCAAAGAAGATCGGTGTTTGACTTAATGCGTGTCTACTTTAGAGACTACATTATAGAGTTAGGAATCTCATATCATCACTTTGCATTTGTTTATTTATATTATTAAATACATGTTTGTCTTATGAATGTTGAAATTGGAATTGTATGAAGATATGATGTGATTGTGTTACCTCACCGAGTTCTATGAACTCATTCCTTTATTTTGTTGTTTCTTTAGACTGTTCTGCGGGTGCATGAGGACCCTTTTTCGTTGAGGATCCCTTATCGGTGGTTACCCAGACGGTGAAATTGGAGACGAAGTGGAGGCACATGACTCTTCCTGTTCCTGCCAAGACTGCTCTTATGGAGAGTCTTTTCCTTAGAATTCTTTAGATTATTTCCGCTGCAACATTATATATTCTTTCTTTTCGTATAACTCGATGTTCGCTTTGAAAGGATTTTGAATATTGTAATCCTTTCTTTTCATTCTTGATTATTAAATACTTGAACGATTTATCTCTGGTCCATTTAAATTTACTTTATCATGTATTGTATGGAATTGTCCCTGAACCTAGATCTTGCGGTGTATCACCCCCCCGGCGCCCCCGGGTTGCGGCGGCCCGCCGCGGGGGGGGGGGAGCGACAGGCGCTGCCGCGCCGGTGGCGGTTTACGGTCGTTCCCCCTCCCCCGCCCCCCGCGGGTCTTGTTTCCCCCCCCCCCCCCCCCTCTTGTGGGGGGGTTTTTTATAGGGTGGTTCTTCCTTCCTCCTTCGTGGGCGGCTGCCCCTCCTTCTTTTTTGGGTTTGGTTTTTGTCTTTATGAGCCGTTGTGCAATAGACTTCTACTAGTTTGGACTAGTAGAGGACTCCTGAGATAACCTTTAGGTTATGTGATGATTATCCCTTCGATAATGATTATCCGCAACCGTCAATTCGAGTCTGCCATTATTAGGGTGATTACCCTAATCCATAAGTAGGATTAGGGCGAGCTTGCAGCCGAATAAGCTTTCTTCTTCAGCAAGCCATCTTAAGGATCCGGTTCGCTCGGGAGCGAGTCGGATCTCTCCGTCTCGACCGGGGTCGAGGGTCGGACCAGGTATGAACCCGGTCTGATCATAATCTCTCCGTATCACATAGAACACACATAGGATTTGCATTCTATAATTTCAAGAGGACTTCCTTTACTGGAAGCCCCTTGAAGCAGTCTCAAAAAAAAACATATGGTACCTAGGAACACGTTTTAATTTCCAGAAAGCAAACCACCTTCTTATTATACTATAGGAATCTCCATCCGTTTAGCGTATCTGAATCCGTCCGATACTAATAGGATGCTGATATGGTATACCCCTTTCTTAACGATTATTACTCATCCCATAAAATAAAATAATCCGATTAAGTTATTTATTTTGATTTATTTTTGTTGATTTTATAATTTTTTTATTTGAGATATGTGACTATTTTTATTAACTTTCTACTAAAATAACTACGAAAGTTACTAAATTATTAAATTTCAAACCTAGCCTCACAAATAAAATGATAAAGATGTCAACAAGTAGTTGAAAACCTATATTCAATCTATATACATGGCCGTTTAGAAGAATCTACCTAAGAAAATAATTATCCAATTATCATCCGAATCCGATGAATCCTTCCGAAAACTTGATAGGGTATTATCCGAATCCGTCCGAAAATAATAAGATGAGGATATGGTATTACCACTATCCGATCTGAATCCAATCCGTTTACACCTCTGAATCTATCCATTAAGCATATGTTTAGAATCAATGTTCAATATTTATCAAAGATACATGGTGTAATCCCAACCATGGAAAAGACAAGCCGCGTCACCATCTAAAAGCTGGTCATAGAATACTCGCACAGTAACAAACAAAGGCTTTATGTGTAATGGGGATCCAAATCCTCTTCACTCGGGAGGTTGTCCCCCAATGGCTCCGCCCTCACAAAGGGCCTGACAAACTTGCTTGTGGTACACTAGCAAGTCCAAATGTTGGGGGATGGAGGATGGGAAATTGGGTGGAGAGGACCTACGTGCATGTGTAGATTCCCTTTTACGCTATCCCCATAAGGCATCTCCCAGAAAAAACATAGTAGTAAGCTTCATTAATATTCTACCCTCATTAACAATATTTTTAATAGAATGATCAACATGTATAGTCCATTGGATGGGATAACTACAGTAGCATATATGTGCTACATCATATGTTTGCTAATAATTATGATAACAAATTATATTTACTAGTACTCAAAGTCTCAAATGCTGTCCTTTGTTATTGAAATACTACAAATGGGTGAAGGGAATAAGCTTATGATATTAATGACATGGTGTTGGTGTTGGAAGAGAAGAACCAAAGCTGGCTGTTAGTTCTTATCATTGAGGGCATTCCGGTGGAGGCGTTGGGTACCTTGAACTATCAGTACAGTAGTCATAGGTCATATAATTCCTTTTCACACCTTGATATGCTCTCTCTTGTTCAGAATCTAACTCCCAGTACTTCTTACTGTTCCACCAATACTTAGAAGAAAAGCAAGGATTTGGCTGATCAGTAGTAGTGACTTGTTGGTTAGATGGGCAGCCATCAATGTTGAAACCTTGGAAATAGGTCTTGAATGGTGCTGTGCTCCAATCTGTCTTTGTTTGGCCTCCATCTGTGGCCCAGCTATCTCCATCCCAAATACTTCCTTCTATAGTCATTGCTGGAGTTGGATACCCAACTCCTATGCTTTCTTTGTTCTTGAAAACCCTAATGGGAACAGTGTCCACATAAAACCTGCAGGAAAGCCAATCATTTACAACATTAAAGAAGTTGGTATCAATATAGATGAAAACTATAGTCCATGATCTCTCTCTCTCTAGCTGTGCCTGTGTTAGTGGATTTTCGAGGTTTCATAAAAAACTGATGAATCTCATTTACATCTAATTGGTGGAATGGCGATAAAGAGCTACAGGGAATGACTGAAGGATTGATGAAGGTACATGAGATTGAACTTACACAATTTGATGATGGTTCCAAAGGATCTTGTAGGTGTGGAAATCTGCAGAAGGGTCAAACCAGAGTCGAATTCTTTGCTCTCTATTACCTTTGCCATCTGTAAAAACATTAGTCTGCAACGTATAGGGCTTCTCTTCTTTGTTTCCCAAGAACTCAAAGTCTAGCTCATCATGATCAATATTTGATTGCGACCTCATCTGCAAGTTACGTTAAAGCATTCAGAGAATTAGGATACAATGCAAATTAGACTGATCTCTTGTATTGTCTTAATCTACTTCTGAACAAACGTATGCATGCATGATTTAATTAATGACGTTGAAAGCAAGAAATATATACGTTGACTTCCAACAATAATAATACAACGAAGATCACGAACAGAGAAAGAGAAAGGTTTCCTTACATAGAAAGCTGTAACTACTCCTGCTGAGTCCCCACCTGGTAACTTTATTCTCAAAGAGAAAAACCCAGAACCATAATTCAACTTGGACCCAAACCCAGAGCCTGTAATTATAAACAAAGACAAACAACACGATAAATAAATGGACCATTGCTAATAAATAATGGATGAAAGAAAGAAGCACGCGATCAAAAGAGATGGAAGAAAATTAATTAACCAGAAGACTTGTCCATGGTGAGATGGATTTCTCTTCCTTGGTCTAAGGATTGAACATGATTCTTTCCCCAGGTAATCTCATAGGTTTTATCGAAGATGGCGTTTTTAGGTCTAGAAGCAAATGCCCCACCAACTAAGAGAAGTCCCAGGAGAGACAATATTAATGCTGAAGAACCCATTTGAGAGAAAGGTTAACTTGTTTTTCTCGCTGTATCGTGGTCTTTTAATACCAAAATGATTCTCCTTTGCAGTTATATATGTAGTTTCATGTCAAGTTCTAAAGATTGGTGAGTGAAGATCAAGGAAGAAAGGTATGCCAAATTCAGTCTACATTTCCTCCACGCAATTGTCGTCTCCATTTTATCCCCATAAGAGAGAGAGAGTATATTTATAATTCAAAAAGGGAAACTTTGAAAGCAAAAGAAAATCACTATTGATCGTAAGAAGCAAAAGGAGAAATGGAATGATCTAAAGCAACTCCTTGTATTCAACGTTTGAACCAAATGGACAAGAGAAGAAAAGTACCTAATTAGTGGAGCTCTAGAATTTCCAATATAACGATTGTTTAGTTTCTAATCACAAACTTATAGGCAGCTTGATAGCACAATTAGCCATCAATTAGGCGGATTTGATTTTGGTTGATTTATTGATTGGTTGGTTTCACCCAACCCAATGGGGTTCCCATTTGGCATGGGGGAGGAGTAAGGGAAAGAGAGAGAGAACCCCATGTTGTTCTGTTGTGTTAAACCCGAATTCTTGTACTTGATTTTAAAGATAGACCTACACTGACATATTTTGATGGGATTCTTGAATGATCAGATTCATAAGGTTTATATTGGAAGCAAAGGAGTCCGTCGATGATCTTGGTTACGATGGGAATGCGGGGGCTTCAGTATGATCAACCTATCAACCCCTTTATCCAATTAAAATCTGAAGTATGTACCTTATGTTTCTCTTGTTAGGTGATCGGGAGATTTGGAATTTTCACATAGGGTTTTGGGCGAGAGTGTTTGTTAGTGTTTCAAAAATCTAAGTCGATTGGGTGTGAATCCCTGGAAGACAACATTCTTTCTTGCAGAGCAGCATAGCCGGAACAACGAAAAGCTAGTAGCATCTTTCTTCTTCTCCTACTTTCAATTAAATTTCTTTTTTCGATTTTATTTATTTGTTTGAGTTATTAGATGGGAAGGTTTGAAATCTAAAGACCCTGTTCTTTTCTACTTCTAGAATTCTATTTGGATTAGCAATGGCTGCTGATGAATCTTCAAAGCCTGGGACGATGATTGGGATAGACCTAGGGACGACCTAGTCGTATGTGGAGTCAACAGAAATGATCATGTTGAGATTATAGCAAATGATCAAGGAAATCCAATCAACCCTTCATGTGTTGCATTAACTGAGAGCTTAAGTGAGCGTTTGATCAGAATGAAAAGGTAGACATGAACATTTTTTTTTCTTTTTGTACATTTAGGGTTTGCATCTTATTTCAATTAAGTGATCAATTCTATAAATTTAAAAAATATAAGAAACCTTGAACATTAAAAAAGAAATTATAATTACAAGCATACCTCAGTTATTATTATTATTATTATTATTATTATTATTATTATTATTATTATTATTATTATTATTATTATTATTATTATTATTATTATTATTATTATTATTATTATTATTATTATTATTATTATTATTATATTATTATTATTATTATTATTATTATTATTATTATTATTATTATTATTATTATTATTATTATTATTATTATTATTGTCGGGATTGTCCGATTAAAATTTGTATATGTCATGCTAAGCCAACAACCAAGTAGTGGTCAAATGCTGGGGTGGGATTGTTGGGGTTTCCTTGGACTCTAAACTTGTATGTCTAGCTCGTTTCAACTCAGAGCCTAGAACACCCAGGTTTTTGGGAATGTCAACAATTTATTTGAATTCTTAACCTTGGAAATTGAAGCCCTTGAACTATAGCCTGTACCAGATTGGGATTTAATTTTTGAGAAAAAAACAACTCCTCTTAAGGGCTTTGGATGCAGAAGAATGGTTTTGGTTCCAGAAATCTAGATCCAAGTATATTTTGGAAGGGGACCATAACACTAGATACTACCACCTTGCTACCAAAATGCACTAATACTCTAGGAAAATTGATTCTTTTGTGATGGGTGGGGTTACACTCTCAGAGCCTACGGAGACTGACTGAAGCCTTTGCCTCACATATGCAAAACCTTTTTACCTCTACTTGCCCCTTGGACCTATGTTTTTAGAACCTCTCTTCCCTCCTCTGAAGAACGTCTCTCTTTTTGAAGGTATCTCTGCAATACCCTTGATAGATGAAATTGAGAGAGTGGTATTTTCCTTCATGCGTTTTTCTTCTAGAAACACTGGGATTTGATTCATGGGGATCTAATGGACTTTGTCACATCCCTTTTTAGGGATTTGTTTCTGCCACATGGAACCAACCATACCCTTTTATGTTTTATATACCTAAAAAAGAGAAGGCAATTTCTGTGGCAAAATTTAGACCGATAAGCCTTTGCAATGTCATGTATAAAGACCTGGCCAAAACCCTAGCTTGTAGACTTAAACCTATCTTGGCACACTTCATTTCTCATCTCCAAGGAGCGTTTGTACCCAAAAGACAGATTATGGAAAATATCTTTCTTGCTCATGAAATTTTTCATTTTATGAAAAAAACTAGGAGAAAGCAAGGCTTTATTGCTCTTAAGCTAGACATGTCCAAATCCTATGATAGAACTGAGTGAAAGGTTATATCTAGTATCTTTTCTTTCCTAGGTTTTGGTTAACATTGGTGCAATTTAGTCTTTAAACTCATTATTTCACCCATTTATTCTATTAAAATTATTGGCTGTCCTTTTGAATGGTTTTTGGTGTCGCGAGGGCTCCCTCAGGGTTGCCCCTTGAGCCCATACCTTTTTCCCCTAGTAATGGAGGTTTTGTCCAGATTTCTTAATGAGTATAGAAGCCAAAATCTTTTTAAGGTTATCAAAATTGCTAACATTGCTGTAGAAATTTTATAATTATTTTTTGTGGATGACACCTTTCTCTTTTTTTTAGCAGAAGTTGATGATGTTTTAACAATAAAGGCCACATTGGAGTTGTTCTCCAATGTAACAGGCCAGGAAATAAATGTTGAGAAAAGTGACTCTTTCTTCAGTTGCAGTGTGAATGCTTATGTCAAAAGCTAGATCTTGTCGATCCTGGGCATCTTTGAAATGAAAAAGGATGCTTTGCACTTGGGCATTGATACGGAAGATTTCTACCCGACTGGGTCAGACCCGGATGGGGCTCCACATGCTAGTTAATCAGGAAAATGCCGATCATCCATGACCAAAGCGTAACATCGCTACATATTGCAATCATCCTTGATATGGGTATCGTGATTGTGGGGCCACGCAGGCTGTCCTAGGAGACATAGCCCTTGTGGCTAACTTCCATACGTATGGTGTTAATCATTATAAGATGGGATGCATCTCCTTGGTAGCAAACCAATACACTTTGGATATTTTGTGTGCTTTTCGAGACCTCATTCGGTTCATCATCTAACTTTGCCATCGGAGGCGCTCCCCCCCCCATCTACCTTTCTTGCGGACTCATCGTCCCGATCGAGGGCTCGGTTGGATCCGGCATTTGATCCGCTTGTTTGGGCCGTCTATGGCGACAATCTTCGTCATGCCAGCGAGGATATGCGTTCCGAATAGTGTTGGCGGGAATCGGTTCCGGATCAAACACATCAAGCGTGGGTCCCTCACCCGGTGAGCGGATCCTCCCGTGGGAACCTGGTCGTTGAAAATCCACGGTGCACTCCGAGGCCTCGGTGGTTGCTCCGGGTTGGCAGCTCCGGTTCAGATCGGGTGTTGGGGGCTTGGTCCATCGTTCGAGTTGAGCAAGCCAGGCGTCACTGGCGGGCTGAGAGCCTTCCATGCAGAAGATCCTGGCCGGGGATCTGAGGCGGGGTCGAGTCCTCATCTTGGTCCCGCCATCGTCAAGAGCTCGGGGATGGAGCACCAGGGGTCATCCTCAATCAACCCGATCGGGGTCTCGGTTCTCGAACTCAATCCAGAAACAACGCATCGGGCGGAATGGAGTTGGCTCGCCTTTGGAGGGATGGCGGTCGGCAAATTGAGGATCGGGATGCCGAGATTTGCTGGTTGTCGAGACCATTCTAGATGAGATCATGAATTTACCTCTTCCTCAAAATTTATTATGCCTACCTTTACTCCATTCGAGCGAGCCCGGCATATCGGTTATTTCAAGTCAAGAATGATTGTTCTAGTTCGGAGATGAGCTACTCGCGCGTTCCCCTCGTTGAAGGGCCCGACCATTAGTGGTTTAGTGGTCTTCAACCTGGATCCATCCATAATTTGGGGAACTTGCTAGAATTCATAGTCCGGTTTAGAAGTGCAATCGGAGCAAGGCGTCGTGCTTATTGCTATAGGCAGGGCGGAATGAATCCATTTGATTTCTGAATGTTTCGATGAAGTACATTGAGATCGAGATTTTGATGATCGGGTGGCGTGACTTTGGGTGGCATTACACACCGGGGACTTTTGAGTCTTACCTTTTTTAGGTAATTATTTGAATCGGGCCAATCCATTCATCTTGCGTCTTCCATAGGACTTGACCTTTTTGGTAATTATTTGAATCGGGTCAATCCCATTCATCTTGGCCTTCCATAGGACTTGACCTTTTTGGTAACACATTTTTAAGGTAATTATTTGAATCGGACCAATCCCATTCATCTTGGCTTCCATAGGACTTGCACCTTTTTTAAGGTAACAACTTTTTTAGGTAATTATTTGAATTGAGCATTCCCATTCATCTTACGCCTTCCATAGGACTTGCACCTTTTTTAAGGTAATTATTTGATCGGGCCAATCCCATTCATCTTGGCCTTTCATAAGGACTTCCACCTTTTTCAAGACAACACCTTTTTTAAGGTAATTATTTGAATCGGGCCAATCCCATTCATCTTGCGCCTTCCATAAGGACTTGCACCTTTTTTAAGGTAATTATTTGAATTGGGGCAATCCCATTCATCTTGCGCCTTCCATAAGGACTTGCACCTTTTTTAAGGTAATTATTTGAATCGGGTCAATCCCATTCATCTTGCGCCTTCCATAAGGACTTGCACCTTTTTTAAGGTAATTATTTGAATCGGGTCAATCCCATTCATCTTGCGCCTTCCATAAGGACTTCCACCTTTTTTAAGGCAACACCTTTTTTAAGGTAATCGGGCCAATCCCATTCATCTTGCGCCTTCCATAAGGACTTGCACCTTTTTTAAGGTAATTATTTGAATTGGGGCAATCCCATTCATCTTATGCCTTCCATAAGGACTTACACCTTTTTTAAGGTAATTATTTGAATCGGGTCAATCCCATTCATCTTGTGCTTTCCATAAGGACTTGCACCTTTTTTAAGGTAACACCTTTTTTAAGGTAATAATTTGAATCGGGTCAATCCTATTCATCTTGCGCCTTCCATAAGAACTTGCACATTTTTTTAAGGTAATTATTTGAATCGGGTCAATCCCATTCATCTTGCACCTTTCATAAGGACTTGCACCTTTTTTAATCTTCTTTGCTATCCCGCACGATATAAACAACGTCCGGGATAAGGGGCTTATGATACGGAAGATTTCTACCCGACTGGGTCTGACCCGGATGGGGCTCCACATGCTAGTTAATCGAGAAAGATGCCGATCATCCATGACCAAAAGCGTAACATACGCTACATATATAGCAATCATCCTTGATATAGAAGGTCAACTCAGCGGCTGATTGAATGGGACCAACGACAAGGAAGCATGATCCTAGGAGAAACAATAGCCCTTGTCGGGCTAACTTACCAAATACGTATAAGGTAAGTTAATCATTATAAGATAGGGGACGCATCTCCTTGGTAAGCAAACCAATACACTTTGAGCATAATTTTGTGTAGCTTCTGCACGAGACCTCATTCGGTTCATCATCTAACTTTGCCATCGGAGGCGGCTGCCCGGCACACAAGCCGGCTCGCATCTAACCTTCTTGCAAGACTCATTGTCCCGGATACGAGAGGAGGCTCAGTCGGATCCGGAAGCATAATTGATCCGCATTAGGCACCATTCTTTTTAATGAGAAAGCCAAGGGTAAGAATCTCAATTTTCTCTTAGGAAAAGTTAGCAAGAGCATTGCTGGATGGAAGGCTGCCTCTTTACCTTTTGCAGGAAGAGACGTCCTCATTAAATCTGTTTTGCAACCCCTATCAGTTTGCTATATGCATTGCTTTTGCCTTCCAAAATCCTCCTGCAGACAAATTGATGCCATCTGCCAAAGATTTTGGCATGGTAATATGAATAAAACCAGGAGCCTTACCCTTATCAATTGGGACAAGTGTTGTCAACCCAAAACTACTGGAGGTCAAGGCTTCAAAAGGATGGAAGACGTTAATTCCGCTTTACTTCTCAAATAGGGATGGCGGCTTCTTAATGAGCCCAATAGCCTTTGGGCCATGACCTTGAAGGCAAATTAATACTTTCCAAAGACTTCTATCTCTCTTTGATCCTAAAGTGTGAAAAAAGAGTGGTTTGTGGCCATGGAGTAGTATTAGTAGTACCATCCCCTAGCTTGAGGGAATGGTAAAAAGGATAATTGGTAATGGAACTGAAACCTCCTTTTGGTTTGATACTTAGTTTTTTGATAGGAGTTCGATTGTTTGAAAATTCAAAGGTGTCTTAGTGTGGGCACCAGAAACAACGATTGCTCGAATGCTAAGAAATCTAGAATTCAATAGGGAGCATTTCTCAACCTTTAATCTTCCTAGTTTTGTTTTTTTCCATATTTTTCTGACCTCTTCTAATGATAGGTGGGTATCAAAAATCTCTTCCAATGGAGAGTTCTCTACTAAGTTGGAGGGATGAGCATTGCAGAGACAAACATACCCAATGATTTGCAATCTCTTCAAACATTAGTGCAAGTTCTTATGGAAATTGCCCCTCCACCATAACTTTAAATATTTATTTTAGCATTTATTGAATGCAGGACTACCAGTTAAGTCTGTTATATCCTGATGGTTGGAGATAGACATTGTTTGTAAATTGTGCAGAGATACGACATAGAGTTTATGCCATGTTTTCTTGTTGTGCAAATGGACCAAGAGGATATGGGCGGAAGGACCCTTGGAACTCTAAACACAACATTTGGACAATGCAACTTTCCTCCATTTTTGCGCCTCCTTGTTAGCTGACAAACAGCTTGACAAAGGAGTGAGTCGGTGGTTTTTTTGCGTTTTTATTATCACTTGCCACTTTTTATGGATAGAAAGGAATTATGTGGTATTCAATAAAAATAGACCTAATTCATATAGGGTTTTGAATAATATTTGTCAATGGGCAAATGAACTTCATCCGAGTATATTAGTCCATGTTGTAACTAAAAACTCTCAATCAATGCCTATCACTCAAGGTGCATATCATATACCTAGAGAATAATTATTTATGAGTTGTTCACCCATTTTATGTTGTGCAGGGGTATCTAATGAATTACTAAAGGAAGTAGGTTGGAGTGTGGGAATTTGTGTAAAGGGTGATGCGTTTAAAAAATTGTCCACCCGTCGAAGGCTTGGAAAACAATAGTTAGATGTAGGCCGACTCTTCGGTTGGGAAGCAGCCTCCGATGGGCGATGGCTAAGTTAATTAGTAAGAGCACCATTAAAGAGCTATGAATAGTTGTAGAGCTAATTGAGAGATAGAATCCGGGGAGAATGATTTAGCTCCCTCTCTTTTGCATTGTCCATTTAACTTATATAGAATTTACCTTTTAATCCCAATCATTGGATAGTCAATGAGTCTTATCTACGGCCGTATGATCATAGGGTTTAACTTCCCTAATCCTTGTTATTCCACATTCCTTCTTGGGCACGATCGCCTATCCTAATTTTGGCAAGATCATATCTCTCAACATAGTGGTTGGGTCTTCCATAACGGTTAAGTTTCTTAATGCTCAAATAACATTTGGATTATCTATTCACTTTGGTCCAGACTAGTACGAACCAACCAACCATGGTTTGACCTAGCTGGTTTGTTATTATTATTTCTACTCATCAATGGGCGACAAGGATTCGATGGGAGCCACTCTTTTTGGGATAAATGAAGGGTTGGAGTGGCAAAAAAGGCAAACATCTTCATCTCATAGATCTGGTGCAATGATATATGAATTATTGTTTTACTCTCAAAATCTCCAAAGATAGCTTGACACCTCTACAACATCCGACTTTTTTTTTTTTTTTTTGGGTACAAAGGGGTTTTATTAAGCTGTTCGGTTGGTTTCATCACTAGAACAGCTCTGCATTGAGAACATCTGACTCTTCTATTGGCTATAGCATCAAAGTTAAACGCCAGCATATGCACTACATTCAAATTTCCCACTCTAACTTAAGTTTTCTTTTACATAAATAAAAAAAAATTAAAAAAAAAAAAAAGAAAAAGAAAGAAAAAAAAAATAATAATAAGAAATAGAAGAAAGAAAGAAAAAAAAAAGAGAGGAAGGAAAAAACGTTTTTAACCCTATACTCTTTCTTTGTTCCCTTCGAATCTTAACCGAGAAACGGTCTCAGCAGAATTGGAAATGCTCAAGTAGAGCTGCAAGCGATCTGCTGAACTGGATTTTGGAATCGGTTAATCTTCAGCGGAGATGTTTGATTGGAACGAGAAAGAGGTAAGATTTCTACGGCCCTTTTTGTTTTCATCAGTTGAAACAAGAACAAATAGAGAAATCCACCCAACAAAATGGAAGTAGAATACGGTGAAAATTTGAACTTTATCGATTCTTTCCCGCTGAGATTCTTCTGGTTTGCAAATGATTTAGGAGTAAAAACCAAAAGATAAATTTTATTTTACTTTACTAGTATTGCGTTAATTTCAGTGGATTTGATTCTATACACGTGTCGTACACGATAAAACTCCGTTCAAATTCACCTGCCAGTCCACAGAGACTCTCGTCACTTATAACTACTTTCTTCTTTGCCAACAAACTGTCCAATTTCGTTCCTGCAAATTCCATTTGAGTTTTAACAAATTATAATGAATGGACGGTTGATTTTTAAGTCTTTCATCGACGATTATGAGGACGTTCCATGATCACTTCACCTTCAAATCTTCACATCACATTTTTCAGCGCTCTTCTTCATGGGATCGAAGAAGTGCTTATCTTTGGAAGAAAATGTTGTCGACTCATCATCGGAACCTCTGAAAATAATCCAATGGGAAGATCTTGAGCAGGAGCTCGCAAGACTCTGGAGTCTTTCATCTGCACTCAATAAAGCCAAGGAGAAGAAGAGTTCTCTCGATCTGAAGCTTCAATCCCTCATACAGGTCCGGTCTGTCTTCCACCGCAAACCCATATTTAGGGTAGTGCAGTGTCTTCTGCCCTTAGAATTAGGTTTTTGTTGAATTTCATTAAATTTCCCAGTTCAATTGTCTCTGTGTGCCTACGACTGAATCGCTTCTGCTTCGCTATTAATAATTAGTGTTGTGACTTGTGACTGGTGAGTAGTTAAAAGCAGAAGCATTGAATTGGTCTAATGAACTTGAGGAGAGGCGTCAAAAACTTGAGACGCGAAAGTTGGCGATGGATAATATGTTGATGCGTTCAAAGCTTGTGGCAGAGGACGTGAAAAAGCGTGAGGGGCCGCTTAAGGTTGAAATTAAAACCCTTCTGGTTGCAGGGAAGGCTCTTTCGGTAGCTTGTAACCAATTGCAGGTAACTGACATTTGTTATTGGGCTTGTGGGTTTGTTTGTTCGTGGAGTTTTAAATTACTCTTTACATGATTATTGCAAAGTTGAAATTTATTATATATTGTTGCTAGTATTGTCATGATTTACTGGAGAACTGGACTGTATTTATCAGTTAACTTGAGGCAGGAATAGATGGTTTGCACCTTTAATTCATAATTTGGTCCAATCAGTCACTGGAGTTGCAATGCTGCTTTGATTAGCCAATCAGTTTTTACTCTGATGTGGATTAGTGGAATGTTTAAGACTACGTTCAACAATCCTTGTTGTCTGGAAATAAACCAATGGAGGCCAGGTGGCTAATATAGTATAACAAAGGATAGTCCCACAAATAGCAGGCATTTCTGAAGCTGGCATACAACACAGAATAGAAACCTTGAGAGAGAAGAAAGAAATTAAAATATTTTTGAGAATCGGTGAGACAAAAGAGAAATAGGTTAATTTTACTACAGACTATCTTGGGCTTGATTATCAAACCTTAAGAAGGAGATATTCCCTCCAATTGCTTGAATATCTACTGTATAGTTTAAAAAAACAATGTGGTTCAAATAGAATTTTAAATCTTACTTCTGAAAAATAATCTAGATAATCACTTGATTTCAACTCTAAGACGTCTATTTGAATTACTGAACCTTCAAGGGTACACACACACTTCTAGAAATGTGTCAGAAAGCCTCTTTAGATGAGACATTCTGATGTCTAATAGTCATGAAGCAAACTAAGCAACTAAATGATCCCCTCATCTGGGCCCTTTAATAAATAATAGAAATAAGTTTGATCTAATAATGAGATATAATTCTTTGCAGCTTACTTATCATAATGTACTAGACACTTTGTTAAAATTTCATCACCGCGATCTCTTTAAATATCAATCTTCAATCCTCAGGGCTTCTCTGATGACGTCCCAACGTCAGTGACACCCTGTTACTATGGGAGCAGACGCTATATGGCACAGAAAGATCACTGCCGGATTCCAGGCATATCTAACCAGACTGATTTATTTATTAAGCAAATTGTAAATCACCATTAAAGCTTTAGTTCCAGAGTTCAAGATTATTCCATGCTATCTTCTTATTTTTTTGGGTTAATAATTGTCTATTACAATTTAGAGGGCCTCAGAGAGAGAGAGAGAGAGAGAGAGAGAGAGAGAGAAGTAGATAGACATCTAACCTCAGGTAAGAACAATATTGGCCAAGACAAGATGAGATGAAACAGTGCAGTACTTTAAACATTGGATGGAAATGAGTAACCATTCATTGATGATTGAACTAATGTGATCAAATCTGAAAAATAGGCAATACTAACTAAAGAGATTTCGCAAAGAGCATTGGGAGTTTAGTTCATATTCATAATGAACGTTTAAGATAGATGGTTGACAATATGGTTACTGTTGAGTGCTGGTCACATAATGAATTTAATTAAGTGTAAATGCGGCACCTTCCTGCCTAAATTTGAAAACGGAATGACTTCTGGGTTGTTTCTATAGTGGAGAGAAAAGCATGAATGTGAGGCATCATTACAATGACATTTGGAATGGATCGTAGATGAAACATAGCGTGCTTTCTTTTCTTCATGTACCACTATAGTGTAAATTGTAAAACAAATGTGATGCTGTAGGTGATTTCATCAGATCTTGGTTACAGGAAGCAAAGAGGTTGCTAGCAGGAGAAAGAGGTCAGATTCATCTAAAAAATTTGCAGACGATGGTAAGGAAGAGGCAACAATATATGGTAGCGCAGGTTGCATCGTTGTATCCAGTGAAGAACTCAAATGAGCTTACACACGGAGAGAAGCTTGATACATCTTCTAATGGTAGCAAATCAGGTAAAAAAGTCAAGAATTCATGAGTATCTTAGGTTGGACTTTTATGTTAATGGGCAAGAAGCAGCAGAAAATTACAGATTGGGTTACATGCCTGAGAAATCTTGTGGTTTCTATTCAAATTTCAAGATGTTTTACAGTGTACTTAAGAGTGGTTATTTTTGCAGGTGATACTGGTCCTTTGACCATTTCAGGTCTACAACTGACTGCGCTTCATTTAAAGAAGGCAAGCCTTTTCAGTGACAAGAAAGAGGCCCAAAAGTATGCTTCTGCCCTGGGATATATTGCACATGTAAGTTCTTGCTGACTCTCACAGTTTTTCACTTGTATGTTTTAAATTATAATTTTCTGTTTTTTGTGCCTTTGTTTTTAGAAGCATTGTAGAAGTCACAATTATTTTATATTTGTGATGATCTCTAACATACACCTTTTAAATATTTCTAAGTTCATAGTTGTCTTGAATATAATTTGTGGCCTCATCTTCAATTTGATGGTGTGTGCTCATCTTTTGTGAGATTCATTGGTTAGCCAAGAATCACTTATTATCTTTGAAACCATGCAGGCTGTTTCACTTATTGCCTCTTGCTTAGATGTTCCTTTGCGGTACCGGTTGCTTTTTGGAGGTTCACGTTCATATGTTAATGACTATGTGTCCTCAGTGGATCCTTTACCTTCTGACTCCACGTCAAGTTCGTTACTTTCAACTCTTTCAAAGACAACAGATTTTCCTTTGTTTTTAGAATGTCAAGACACAACAATTGCTGCTTATGCTATGTTCTTATTGAATAAGGTATGTCCCCCCCCCCCCCTCCCCTTTTTTGGTTATTTGGTTCTGAGCCCTAAGAATTAAATGTTATTCATTCTCAATCTTTTAATTGCTGTACTTCATTCTTTATTTTCTTTGATGGATCTGGTCCATTATCATGATGAAAAGAGTCAAATCTGTTGAGAATTGAGCACAGCTTTGGCGCTTAATTAATTGAGTTTTTATTTTTAGAGGAGAATACTTGGTGCCAAGTCAGAGTTAGTGGTTGCTTGGTATGCAAGTTCATGAAGTCACTTTGAAGTTCTGAAGTTTCCTATTTAATTACTTTCTATTTTTTGGTTCTTTCCTTTTCTGGACATATTTTCTAGGAAGTCTAGTCTATCCTTTTTTTGTTACTTAGTTTCTATTTTAGAAGGAGGTTACTTGCAAGGTTTAAAGTATCCCATGATACCATACGATACTAGCCGATACGTATCCATATTTGACCCAACCGATACGATACATATCGATACATCTCTCCATTAAATTACACTAAAATACATTGGTTAGAGCGATACAATACTCGATACATGACGATATGTCTCTTAAAATCACCTTACCGATACGCTACTCGATACTGATACTTTAAACCTTGGTTACTTGTCCTCCAAGTATGTATTTCTAAAGGCTTTTATTATAAATCGAAGAAGAAGCCTGCAATTCTAGTGAGGAGGTCCGGAATTGCAGGGAATTGCTGCTCCTTGCTGGTTCTGTTTTTGCTCTCTTCTTTTTGCACTTCTTTGTTTCTCCTGTAATTGTTGTGACTGATTTGATTTGAAGTGTGGGATTTCTAACATGGTATTAGAGCACTAAATTGAGGCCTAGGTTGGTAATTTTTCTCTACAGTTTTGAGAGTCCACCGTAGTATCTCTTCTTCTTTGTCTTCCCCGTTGTTTTCTCCCTTATTTCTTTCCCTTCTTCATGTATCACAAGATTTTTTGCTTACTTTCGTTGCTTCTGAATCAGACAACAGAATAAATGAAGAACTGAATCTTCAAGGTCTTGTCTTGCATCTAATTCATGCCTGCAGTAGCATATTTTGAGATTTATTCAAAAATCTGTGCAATGTCTTCCAGTATCGTGAGGATGGTAGGATGTTAAACACTTGTTCTGCTACTTATTACAAGAGCTCAATGCGTAATAGGAGTAGTTTTGTGGTGTGGATACTCCTCAAGAAGTACTCCCAAAATAGCTGGTGGAATCCCCCCTTTTTTTGTGGTCTAATATTTGCCCTTCAAATGCCCTTGATCTTACTTGATTGGTCTCTGATTTTAGGGTTAAATCCTCTTACTATCGTTGCTATTATGCATTAGTTAATTGGCTATTAGCCTTGGTTAGTTCAGGTTTGTTTGCACTGCTTCTTACCCTATTTTGGGTTATTGCTGCTGTTTTTGTTAGTTGTGCGATTTCTTGCTGTTACCTACCTGGTTTACCATTGTTGCTTGACGTCGATGGGGGTTCTCCTAGTTTTTATTGCCATTTTGGTTGGGAAAAAAAGAGTTTCTATCTTCTAAATACTACCTGATTTGACTTTTCTTGCCTCTTTTTAGCTTTATCTTACCTGGTAATAAATATGTAGGAATCTCATCTCTATTTATTATCCATACTTCCGAAGTTATTTACATGATGCCACTAATAGCTTTTACCTTCCAAGTTTACCCTTTGGCTTTTGTCTGTGTTTCCTTTTGGAGATTTCTCTAATTACATTATGTCAATCCCATTTCAGTTTTGGGATTTTGCAGATTGCCATTCTTTTCTTTTATTTATTAATAACCCTTTGAAAGATTATGGTTTATTACAATGTTGCCATCATCTTAATCTACATCTACCATGAGGAGAGTTTGGAAATTGTTTCTTGGATTCAGATTTGCTAGAGGAACGGATATTATATCTACCAAAAAGTTCTCATTGGAAATTCTTCTTGGGATCTTTCTATATTGGATATTAGTCGTAATTAATTGTTCACGTGTAATACTACACGTGAGGGGGAGAATGGAGACTTATTCTATATTTACTCAAAGTGTGTTGAAGGATATTATTTATGAAGACCTTTGTCCTTGCAAGATGGTATTCTACAACATTACCTTTGCCTGCCTACCTACCTTTACCTATCTACTTGGTTCGTAGTAACCTATACTACCTTTACCTACCTACTTGGTCTGTAGTAACCCATACTACCTTTACCTACCTACTTGGTCCATAGTAACCCGTACTACCTTTACCTAGTTACTTAGTCTGTAGTAACCCATACTATTTTACCTACTTGGTCCCCAATAACCTATACTATCTTTACCTACTTGGCTACCTATTTGATCCACAATAACTAATATTGCCTTTTACCTACCTACTTTGTCCACTGTAACCTATACTACCTTCTACCTACCCATACTTTATCTGCTACATGCCTTCTTACGAAGAGCTTATATGGACATTGGAGCTGCACTTTACCTACTTGTGTGGACATTGGGGAGTTGCACCTTGCCTACCTGTGCAAACATTAGAACTGCATCTTACCTACTTGTGATATGTAACTTCTGGCTCAAATTTATCTTCATATGTGGAGATTCCTTCCTACCATTGGCCTTATTTGGATAGTGTCCTTGATGTAATTGTTGGGGCTATACTTATGGACAAGTTTCATCTTCACCACTGCCTATTCTTCTCGTTGTTGGATGTTTCGTTTAACATGAAGATTGTATACTTTGGATGTTGTTAATTATCTCCTGAGTGAAATACTATTGGCGTTTGTTGTTGCTACATGTTTCAAGATTGGTGCTGCGTTTCAAGTTTATTCTTATTACCCAAGCTAGAGTTTTCGTTGTGTATACTCTAACTTGAGGGGAAGTGTTGAGAATTGAGCAGCCTGGGCGCCCATGTAATTGAGTTTCTATTTTTAGAGAAGAATACTTAGTGCACAAGTCAAAGTTAGTGGTTGCTTGGTGTGCAGTTCATGAAGTTACTTTTAGATTCTGAAGTTTCCTATTTAGTTACTTTTTATTTCCAGTTAGTTTCTATTTTCTGGTTCTTTCCTTTTCTTGATAGATTTTCTAGGAAGTCTAGTCTGTCCCTTTATTGTTACTTAGTTTCTATTTTAGGAGGAGTTACTCATTCCCCAAGTATGTATTTCGTTCCCCAAGTACATATTTCTGAAGGCTTTTATTCTAAAGCCTGTGATTCTAGTGAGGAAGTCCAGAATTGCAGGGAATTGTTACTTCTTACTGGTTCTGTTTTCTGTCTTCTTTTTCCACTTCTTCTTCATTGTTTCTCCTGTAATTGTTGTGACTGATTTGATTTGAGGTGTGTGATTTCTTACAATATCTATTTAAGATTCACATCCTATTAGGTGTTGCATTACTTGTTGAATACCCTTTTGGCTGTTCTTAACAGTTTTGTCTGCTTGTCTGTAAGTTGCTTTTTGTGCTGATTTTTCAGGTATCTTGGATCTTGAAGGTACCTTTATTTTATTGTTTCTACAGATCCTTTTTCCTTTTTTTTCATGTTTTGTCATAACCCTTCTATGCTTCAATTGGTTACCAACAATCTGGCAAGGGTTGAGCCTGAAAACAGTGATTCAATTAAGCAATTCTCCTATCTTTTCTATTCTTGAATTTTGATTATAAGTCATTACCCCAAAAAAAAATGATTATAAGGAGGTTAACATCGCTAAGGATATGTGTAAATTAAATAAACCTCCTGGTTTGCTTTTTTTTTTGTAAGTGACTCATATTAACTGTGATTTATTGGACAGAACTTCATCTAGAAGTCCCTATTTGAACATATGATCTTATATCCATAAAAAAGAAGGGCAGGAAAAAAAAAAAAAAAAAAAATAATAAAAAAAAATAAAAGAAAAAGAAAGAAGAAGAAGAAAAATCTGTAAGATCTAAAAGACCAGGAGGTGACTTCAGGGAAATCTAGTAGCTTTCATTGCCAAGCTAGCATTTTGCTGTACCATATAGTATATTTAGAAGGAAAAGGTCTTCTGCATCTTCTGGAATAAGATTAGTACTATTCCAATCATTTGTAAGAAGCATTTGGTAGGATGTGGAGGAGAACTGTTGGACTCTCATTCTCAGTGCTCTCAGTATCCCCAGAAATCACTACATTGGAGAAAGAGGGCATTTAACCCATTCGGTCATCTAGATGACGTGGTGCTTGTTGGGGGTTTGGCTTCTCCTGTGGTTCTGCCAGTCTTGAACCATCATAGTTGTTTATTTTAGGCCTCCTTTGGCTCTCGTGTAGATTTTGAGTTTTGGTTTGGAAAGGCCTGAATTCAAGTGTCATAAAGGGGAGGGGGGTGTTTGATGAATGGGTCTGCTTGTCACTTAACTCTTACTGTGTCTGCAAGGGAGTAGGTGTGGTAACATTTGCAGATTCTCTTTGGAGTTTTCTGCACCCCTTTCCCTCTTCTCTCTCTTTCTTTCTTCCTTTGTTTTCCCCTTCTTTTTTCTTCTTCCTCCTGCCCCCTCCTTCAAGCACAATATTATATATGTCTGGACACGCATCTGAGCAGTTTGTAAGCTTGCAGGCCTTCTCCCTGTTATAATTTTGCCATCTTCTATATTTGACATTTTAGTAACTATGTTCCTCTGTAGATCCTTTAGATGCCTTAGAGCATGCATAATTTTGTGCTAAATCCCTCGGTTTTCAGATACATGACATAATGCTGTTTTCCAATTCAAATATAAATATCTGAAATTTTATCATTTTATCTTTGCACAGCATTGCTTTTTCATCATTCATACATTTGCCATCTACATGACCATATTGTTTCTTGTGTAGGACATAGAGCAACTCTTAAATTTTATGGGTGTCAACAGTTTGGGACCACGCCATGTTTTGGCCAATTTGAAGGAGCTTTTGAGGACCATTCGATCTCAGGAATATATAGACAAACTTTGATATCCTTCAATAGATTGAGTACTGTAACCGGTGTTGTGCCACTAACGATTTGTGTATAACTAAATTGTTTCGATTCTTGGGAGTAGGTGCATTAATTTTTTTGGGAGCACCTTTGTCCTATATAGCCATGTAAGTTCTCACTTTGGCAGAAATGTGAAAACATATATCTTCAGTTCGTGTAAAATGTTGACTCGGCTATGATTTGTAAACCAGGTACAAAGTAATGCTAAGCCTCAATTATTTGTTTGATCACAGAGTCTTCAAATTGGAATGAATGAAAGGCTTTGACTTCTTTTAGACGTTGAAACGCAAAAGACATGACTTCATTGAGTCTTTATTCTCTGAATGTAGTTTTCTGCACACACTTCGCCAAATCTTTTCCCTTTATTTGTGTAATTTTAGATCAGTTGGATTCATCTACATTTTTGGAACCCACAAGTAGACCTGTAAATGGACAGTCGAAATCCGCTTCCGAATTTACATTCATATTTGTTTAAGGGTATCCGTATCCGAAAATTTTCTTACTGGAAAATATCCGTATTCGTGTGCTAAGCAACCGGATTCGGATAATTGCTTATCATCGAATCGGATAATATCCGGATAGAGTAAAATATTAACATTTTTTCTCTAAAAATGGATGATAATCGGATATCGGTAATCGGATAATTGAAAATCGGAAATTGATTTTCAATTATCCGATTAAAGTATAGTATTAAACACTTTTCTCTAAAAAAGTGGTTAATAATTGGATTCGAAAACCGATTAATAATCGGATTCGAAAACCGGTAATCGATAATCGGAAATTAGAAATCGAATATAAAACATCAATTAATAATTGGATAGTTTATCGGATTAGATTATTATCAGATATTCGATAAAGTTTCAAATTCAAATTCAACTGCCCTCTCTAAATTTCTGCCAGATTCGGATTCGAATTCGAATAGTGGTTTTGCTATTCGGATTCGGATATTGGTGTATCCGAGTCAAATTCGATCCGTTTATAGGTCTACCCACAAGGGATCAAAGATGTCATCTTATTTATTTATTTTTTGAACATGAATGCTCTGGAAGGATTATCATAATATACTTGGAAAATGATTAAACCAAACATCCATTGACATTGACTTTTTAGTAAAACAATAACAATTTCTTTAGCCTTATCCCAACTAAACAGCGCAGGCCAGTTACGTGGGATCTTCTTTGTCTAATTAACTTTGTGTGAAGTCATATGAGATACAAGATGGATACCATAAATGTCTCGTCTCACCGCTTCTCCTAAGGTTATATTAACAGGAACAACAAAACTAGAAACTGGCTAGATAACAGAGAGTTTTAAGGCAAAACACTCAGATATCAGCTGGGAAGACCTTAAAAGGCTACTAATTTAACCATCACTGAGGGCACTCAGGGGGAGGCTTTGGATGCCTGTCTCTGTCGGAACAATAGTCATAAATCAGATACTTCTTCTTTACAGCTTGATATGCCCTTTGTTGGTAAGGGTCTAGCCTCCAATATTGCTTTCTGTTCCACCAATATTTGCTACTTTGACATTCTCCATCAGTGCCCAAATGAGAAGGGCAACCCCAAATGCTAAAACTGCGCAAGTAGACCTTGAATGGTGCTTCATTCCAATCAACCTTGATTTTTCCTCCATTTGTTGCCCAGCTATCTCCATCCCATAAGCTTGCCATCACTTGCATTGGTCTTGATGGGTACCCAGCTCCTTTATTTACCTTGTTCATGTAAACCCTTATAGGAATTTCGTCCACATAGAATCTTTTCACAACAAAACAACATCATATACATTAGCACGTAGAGAGAGAGAGAGAGAGAGAGAGAGAGACTACTACTGAACTATACTCACACTACTTGATATGGGTTCCACAGAATTTTGTAAGTATGGAACGCGGCTGAAGGGTCGAACCAAAGTTTGATTTTTTGCTCTCTATTTCCTAAATTGCTCGTAAAGATATTTGTTTGAAGAATGATGGGATGGCCTTGTAAATTACCCAAGAATTCAAAGTCGAGCTCATCACGAGGATTGAGTCGTGAAGCGAGCTGTCAATGGTTCCAGAGAAAAACAAACACTGCGATTTAGAATTTACGATTCAGAGTAATATTGACATTAGCAGTGTGGATTCTTACGTAGAAAGCTGTAACAGTTCCTGCTGAATTTCCTCTAGGAAGCTTTAGTCTCATACGGAAGAACCCAGAACCGAAAGTCAATTTGGATGCAATTCCTGAGCCTAAGTTGCAGCAAGAAGATTATATAAATAATGATTAGTAGTATAGTTGAGAAGTAGAAAGAGAGAGTAGGAATATATGTATATGCATGGAAGAAGCTAGAAATTAATCAACCAGAGGATTTGTCCATAGAAAGCTGGAGTTCTCTTCCATGGCTTTGAGGTTGAACATGATCATTTGCCCATGAAACGTAATAGTTTTGATCAAAGCTGGGACCTTTTAGTCCAGCAGCTGAAAGAACACCACAACACTGGACCAAAATCAAGAGAGATTTCAGCACATAGAATGTCCCCATTGACAAAATTCTGCCTCTTTCTCTGCGTATGTGTCTAGTTTTTCGGCTGAGTGGGTTCACCTTTAACTATGGATCGATGCATGAGAAGGCGCCATGGAAGGAGCCTAAAGCATGCAAAGATGGTGTGACCAATAACTTCTCCACGGTTCCCCTACGCGCGCCGCTGTGCCCATATGATAAATAATGGGGTCACGATCAGTTTAGCAGAAGCCCTCTTTGGGGCGGGGGAATTTAAATTTAAAAGGAAGAGCAAATTACACATATAACCTCTAAGTTTGAACACAACTATATCTGCAATTCTTGGAATTTATTTTCATTACATTTACACCATCGTGTTTTTTTGGGTAATTTTCATTTGGATCTCTTGAGGTTTGGTGTATGTCATTTTTAGTCTTAAAAACTGAAATTGTTCATCTGCCTCTCCTATATTATAAAAAAATTAATTTAAGAACAAATTATAATTTTTATGACCTATTTACCCTTATTCTTTTTTTTTTTTTAAATTAAAATTTTTTACATACACACCCCCACCTACCATGAAACTTGTAACTCTCCTTTTAACAAAAAAATTACAGAAAAGTCTTAGAATTTAAATAAATATTTAAAAATGATTAAAATACCCTTATATGTTAAAATGACTCAAGTACCCCTTAGTTTAAACCCTATTTGCAAAGTAAAATTTTTGAGAGATGGATGAAGAGATTTTCCCTTCACCCAGTTTCTTCATTGATTGATCTGAATCAGGGGCGGACCCACTAAGGGGCCGAGGGGGGCCATGGCCCCCCCCCCGGATTTTTAAATATTTTTAATAATTCCCTTCTTATGTCCCTTTTTGTATTAATTTTCTTCATTTTTTCAGTTTTTTTCTCTTCTCACATGTGAAATGTCACTATTTGGCCCCCCCTCAATTTTGAGAATAATTTTTAAAGGTAAAATAATGGGTATAATTGTCATCCCTAGTTAAAAACTAACTCCTCAATCCCTATTTATTCTCCCCTCTTTTCTCTCTCACATATTTTCTTCCTATTAATTATCTTCTCTTTCTATAATCGTGGATTAAGGAAAATTTTTGAAAAAAAAATCTCACTAGAAATTCAAAATGTCATTCCTAATTAGAAACTAACTCTTCAATCCCTATTTATTCTCTCATTTCTCTCCTCTCTTCTCTTTCTTCCTATTTATTCTCTTCCGTTTATTTTTTCCTATTTATTCATTTTCAACTTTCTATAAGCGTGGTTAAGGAAAATTTGGGAAAAAGAATCTTCTTCACAATTAGGTACTCTTTCTCTTTCTCAATTTATATATTGTTTATATTTTTTCATTTTTTTGTTTTTCTTTATTAGATTTTATATTATTTATTTTTTTATTTCTTTTGTTATTTTTGTTATTTGATTCTATATTGTAAATAAAATGTCTAAAGCTAATAAGGTAAACTAACTACCATTGGTTTGCATCTCTTACCAAAACAAACCAAAAAAAATTTGCATTTGACTTTTTAGGGTTGGAAGTCATGTGTTTTTTTTTTGTATTGATACTTTAATTTACCTACATCTTGTTGAAAAAAAAATATCATTATCAATAATTTACATATTTTTGTCAAATATGTGTGGGTCCCACAAAATATGTGAGCATATTCTTTAATATAATAAAATAATTCATAGGTGGAAGTCCCAATGGGTCTTATAAGGGCCTACACAATATGTGGCGAAAAAGCGTTTGTTCTTCTCCAATCTAGACTTTCGTTCTTCGGCCCCCCCCAATATTCAATCCTGGGTCCGCCACTGATCTGAATAAAGGCAAATAACAAATTAGTAGAAACTACCAAACAATATACACGTCGAATTCTATTGGGCTTCCATCCTCATAATCCCAACTTTGTATTTGTTGAGATTAATGGTTGCATCTTCTTTAATTTCTACTGCAACTCCTACCACCATCGAAGGAGAAGGAGAAGGAGAAGGAGAAGGAGTGGAGCAACTTCTTCAACTTCCTCATGGTAGAATGGAGGGTACTGTCTTTCCTATTATTCTACAGCCATACACTCTCCCCCCTTGGCCCATATCTCCTTTTACATTACGAATTTCCCTTCCCTCTCTTGTTGCAACATTCACAGAATTTCCATAAATTTTATTTAGCCTTGTAACTTTTTATTGCTACAACATCTGAATTTTATTGTTCTTGTTCACAAATGAGATGTTGATTTAAAGTATCTCACGATACCATATGATATTAGTCGAAACATATCTATATTTGACACAACCGATACGATACATGTCGATACGTCTCTCTATTGAATTGCACTAAACTCAGGGGCGGAACTAGGATTCAATAGTAGAGGGGGGGCGAATAATAAAAGTTCAGATTGGGGAAGCACCAATGCTTTTTCGTCACACATATTGTGTGGGCCCTTATAAGACCCATTAGGGTCCCACCTATGAACTATTTTATTATATTAAGAAATACGCCTACATATATTTTGTAGGACCCACATATATTTGACAAAAATAGGTAAATTATTAATAATGATATATTTTTTTAACAATGCAAATTAAAGCATCAGTTAAAAAAAATACACGTGACTTTAACCCTAAAAAATTTGCAAAAAAAATAATAATAATAAAAAATTAGTTAAGAAATGCAAACCAATGGTAATTAGTTGCCTTACAAATTATAGATATTTGGGATAATTACTGTTGCCTCCTTGTACTTTGATTTTATTACTAATAAAACCCTGTTCTTTACGAAATTACTGTTGCCCCCCTTTATTATAACGGTGTTAAGTAGCTATTAAGTTTGAATATGTAATGTCTAATTCGCCTTTCATTAAAATTAAGAAATCAAAAGATGATGCTACCCCATTTATAAAACCATATTAAATGTCAATTTTACCCTAAACTTCATTTATTTTGAATTAATGAATTGGGCAAAATCCAAATTCGATTTGGTTTCCCACCTTTACTAAACTTCATTTATTTTGAAAATATTTTAGGCGATATTCAGTTTCCAATTTGAGTTGAATTCGATTTTCCTTCCTCTTCGGTTTCTATTTGAGTTTTATTCAATCATTCTTTCTTTATTTGGTGGTTTTTGTTTTTAGAATAAAACGGATTATAGTTATTTTTTTCTCCACATAACTTGACAAAAAGGTAAAAAAGTAAATAGATACCAACGGGGTTGGTCCAAGTGGTAAGCAGCTTGGTTCGCTTAAGCAAGGTTTCGGTATCAAATACATGTGGATGCAAAAAATTCCCGCTGGGAGACTCACCCACCACAGCCAGATGTGCGACGCGGGTCGAACCATTGGTTTATAAACCGGGGTTGGCAAAAAAAAAAAAAGAGTAATTAGATAAGTATAAGGGTATTTTTGGGTTTTTGAGAAAATATAAGGATGCCACATCATCAGTAAACTAACGGAACTTAACGGTAGGGGGGCAATAGTAATTGTAGACAAAGTTAAAGGTTGGATTAGTAATTTTGAAAAGTACAGGGGATACAGTAGTAATAAAATCTAAGTATAGGGGGCCAATAGTAATTATCCCTAGATATTTTATTTACAATATAAACTCAAATAATAAAAATTGCAAAAGAAATACAAAAACAACGAATATAAAATCAAATAAAGAATAACATAAAAAATAAGTAAAAGAGAAAAAATAAATAAATTGAAAAAGAGAAAAAGAACCTAATTGTGCAGAAGATTTTTTTCCAAATTTTTCTTAATCCGCACTTTAGAATAAATAAAAAGAAAGGAACCGAAGAGAATAAATAGGAAAAAAAGAGGAGAGAGAAAAGAGAAGATATGAGAGAATAAATAGGGATTGAAGAGTTAATTTCCATTAGAAATGACATTTTGAATATTTAATAATATTTTTTTTTTCAAAATTTTTTTTTAACCCACGTTTATAGAAGGAGAATATATAGGAAGAAAAGATGTGAGAGAAAAGAGAGAGGAGAATTAATAAGAATTGAGGAGTTAGTTTCCATTAGAAATGACTTTTTCAAAAATTTCCCTTAACCCACTTTTATAGAAGGAGAATAAATAGAAAGAAAAGATGTGAGAGAGAAGAGAGGAGAGAATAAATAGGGATAGAGGATTTATTTTTTAAATAGATATGACTGTTATAAAATAAAGAGAAAATATATTAGATACAAAGAAGAAAGATAAGATGAGTTCAATCAGAACTAATTCATACAGTTGAATGCATTACATATTTATAGTAGAAAGAGCATCTACTCTAATATGGAAATACAATATATGATTCTTGCACACAATAAAGATATTCTTGATATGGAAAGATAGATTGCTGCCCAAGATAGAAGGTGCATGGAATGGAAATATTGATTGCCAACATTGTGTGTTGAGATCACTGTAATCATCAATTAAGATGGGAATGTGAATCACCAAGCCTGTATCCTGAGGTAATTGAGATCTTCAATTGGAAGTACAATCTCTTTGGGGTAATGGACATCCATAATAAATATTATTTATAACACTCCCCCTTGGATGTCCATCAATAGATAATGTACCTCGTTAAAACCTTACTAAGAAAAATCCTGTGGGAAAAAAATCTTAGTGAAGGAAAAAGAGTATACATATCTAATAATACGTATTAGTAGCTGCCTCATTAAAAACCTTACTAGGAAAACCCAGTGGAACAAAACCTTGGTTAAGGGAAAAAGAGTGCAGCACGTATTTTACTCCCCCTGGTGATAACATCATTGAGTATGTTTGAATACGTACATTCCATTATCATATACCAACTTCTCAACATTTGAAGTAGGCAACGCCTCAATAAATAAACTTGTCAAGTTATCACTTGAACGAATTCAATGAACATATATTTCACCATTTCATTGAAGATCAAGAGTGAAGAAGAATTTCGGTGAAATATGCTTCGTTCTATCTTCTTTGATGTATCATCCCTTCAATTGAGCTTTGCATGCAGCATAATCTTCATATAATATTGTTGAAACCCCTTTTTTTTCTAGTAGAAGACTCATGCTTCCAGAATGTGTTGTATCATTGGTCTAAACCAAATATAAAATAGCTAACATTCACTTGTGAATAAATAGCCTGTTTGAGATCTAGTTGTATATAGATCAGATAAAAATCTTGCATCTGCATAACAAGTAAGTTGATGTCTACATTCATAAAATAATATCATGTCAATAATTTCTCGAATATACTGAAATATATAATTTAAAACATTTCAGTGTCTTCGTATTGGAGACGAGATAAATCTTGCTAATATACTTATAGAAAATGCTATATCTGGTCTTATACTATTAGCAAAATACATTAATGCCCCAATTGCACTAAGTATGGTACTTTATGATCAAGAAAATTTCCACTATTTTCTTGGGGTCGAAATGAATCTTTCTTTATATTGAGCGATCTCACAACCATTGGGGTACTCAATGGATATATTTTATCTATATAAAATCTCTTCAAAATATTCTCTATATAAGTTAATTGATGAACGAATACTTCATTCGTCAAATGCTCAATTTACAAGTCAAGACAAAACATTGTATTTTCAAGGTTTTCATTTCAACTTTCTTCAAATAATCTATTGCTTTTGGAAACTCTTCAGAAGTTCTGATGATATTTAAATCATCATCATATATACTTACTAAAATTAGATCCATATCCTTAATAAAGGCACAGTAATAAATTGGATCATTTTTATACTTTTCATTTAGTAAATATCCACTAAGGAGATTATATCATATATGTCATAATCATCTCTGAAGCCTTATCGAACAAACTTCTTAGGAATTTTTATGTGCTTCAGGCATTTTGAATTCTTCAGGGATTTTCATATATATTTCACACTCGAGTGAGCCATAGGCTGTAATAATATTCATTAGATGCATGTCAAAATTTTCATATACTGCCAGATTAATAAGATATCTGAAGATGATTGCATCTACCACAAGAGAACATGTTTCCATATAATCAATGCCAGGCATCTGCAAAAATTCTTGTGCCATAATTCATGCTTTATATATCACGATTTCATTCATTTTCTCATTTCATTTTTAGCAGAAAATTCAATTGTACCCCACTGGCTTTATACCTTCAGATGTTGGACTATATGTCCAAAAACTTTATTTTTCAAGCGAATTCAATTCTGCTTGAATTGCGTCTCTACATTTTGACCAATCATTTCTTGATTTATATTCATCAACAAATTTATATTCAAGATCCTCGTCTTGTTGCATTATTTCAACAAAAACATTATATGCAAAAATTGTTGTCGACAACTGTTGGAATTTATTAATATGATTAATAAATTAAATGCCCAAGGGCAATATTGGAGACTCACTATTAGGGCGGTTACAAAATAAGGTTATATATTTTGGTAACCACCGCATTAGTAAGTGTGTGATTCATTCGCACGAGATTTATCTCTGAGAAACGGCGGCTCCATCTCTCTCTCCCTCTCTCTTAGAATCACAGGCCAAGGAAGCTTTTTTTCTTTCCTCGCTTTTGATCTTCATTCCATTAATCCACGGCATTTGAGTTGTGGATATCATTCCCTTTCCTAGTGATTGTGGAATCGCCCCGGTAGAACTTTGGTGGTTGAACGAGAACGTGGATCTAGACTTCCGCTGCGAATACTTCATAAAAGGGAAAGCGAATCCAGGTAAGGAATCTTTCCCCCGTCAATTAAACAATATTGATATATATGGAGTATTACCAACATTGGCATCAGAGCCCCAGGTTCCCACGGTTCTTTGTTCCTCCCCATTGTTTATTTTAATTGTATGGATCCAATGGGAGGATCAAGGGTTTAATACGAAACCCATGGGAGAATTGTTAGGGTTTTTGGAAACCCTTATGTTTTGGGTTCGGATCCGAGTGGGAGATTCTTGAGAATTTCCCTTGTAAATTTTTGCATGAATTGATAATCCATGATGATAATTTTTTGTTTAAAATTTATTGTTGGATTTTTTTTCATGTGTTTTTGGATGATTTTTTGAGTGAAAAAAAAACGTGTTTTACCGTTTTTGGAAAAAATTTCATTCATAAAAAAATTGAGAAAAAACGCCGTTTTCTGGTCCCAGAATCTACCGGGAAAGGAGTCATCCTAAGTGTAGTGATATTCTGGCAAGGAAGGTTTGATTCAACGCACCCTAAAAGTGTTTCTTTGGCGCCAACTGTTTGTTCGTAGTGACATTTTAGGACAAGAAGGTGATCTCTCAGGATCGATACCTTTAGTCCTGAGTTTGAATAAACCTGGACACTGTGTTATACTAATGCTTATTTGATTTGTTTCTATGGTGATGTGTCATTCCCTTCTGGAGGTTTCTAGTTTGGGGCTCACGCTGCGGGTATATCACCGTCGCACAACCCATTTTGCCGATGACTTGTGGATATTAGTGTCCGGGACACAGTGGTCTATGTATCTGGGATACATAGTGAAGAGATCAATATATATGTATATCTGGGATATACATGTGTATCTAGGACACAAGAGGTCTATGTATCTGGATACATAACGAGAGAGTTGAATATGTATATCTAGGATATACATGTGTGTCCGGGACACAAGAGGTCTATGTATCCGGGATACATAGCGAGAGATTGAATGTGTATTCCGGGATATACAAGTGTGTCTGACACATTGAAAGATTAACACTTGCTCTTGTGCAAGTGGGAGCTGTTGAATTTATTAATATGATTAATAAATTAAATGCCCAAGGGCAATATTGAGACTCACTATTAGGGCGTTCAAAATAAGGTTATATATTTTGGTAACCACCGCATTAGTAAGTGTGTGATTCTTCGCCGAGTTTATCTCCAGAAATCGCTCCATCTCTCTCCCTCTCTCTTAGAATCGCAGCCAAGGGCTTTTTTCTTTCCTCGCTTTTGATCTTCATTTCATTAATCCCGGCATTTGGTTGTGGATATCATTCCCTTTCCTAGTGATTGTGAATCGCCCCGGTAGAACTTTGGTGGTTGACAGAACGTGGATCTAACTTCCGCTGCGAATACTTCATAAGGGGCGATCCTAAATCTTTCCCCGTCAATTAAACAATATTGATATATATTGAGTATTACCAACAACAACTTTATATTTTCGGTTTCATCTTTTTCCTGCAATGACATAACTAATTGAGATCTCTTCATTATTTTCGTCCTAACCTCTTCCAGGTTTCATGAAGTTATGTCTTCGGATTTTCATAATCAATTGTCTCCATTTTATGACCATCTTGATCATTTGCTCCTTTCTTTTTCTAGGATTTTATCCTTGAATCGATTGATCTTCCACGTTTTAAACGTGGTTTATTTCATTTGCCTTTGATAGATTGTCCTCGACATCAATTCTAATTAGAGCATTTCAGTTAATATGAGATTTAGTAACTCTTAACGGTCAACAATCGCAGTTGATTTATAATATTTATTGCATTATCCTTTGATCTTCAAGTTCACATTGCTTAGTCCGAGGATCTAATGAGATAATGATAGTGCATACAATCAATCTCTTTTTCCAACTGTTTATTCTCTCCCCCTCATGTTGGAAAAACTAATTCATCAAAATAATACTCACAGTATTGCATTAAATAAATCTCATATCCTTAGCAATATATTGAATTATATAAGGAGATTTATATCCAATATATATTCCCAACTTTATTTTGGGATTCATCTTTGTGCTTTGTGGTGGAGCAATTGGAGCTAGCCGTACATCCAAAAATTTTAAAATGAAAATATTTGGCTTTTGACCATAAGCCAATTGTAATAGGAGAATTTATGACAACCTTTTGGCCGATCGTACAATGTGCTTTGTTCTCATAACCAATGGTTTAGCTATTAATTGGAGACATTTAATAAATGATTTTGCTAAACCATTTTGGATATAAACATAAACAACGGCTATTCAACTGTGATCTCGGTTGTTATACAATAATCATAAAGCCTGAGATGTAAATTCACCATTATCACAACTGTCTTTATCTTATAATCCATGATTATGCTCTTAATCTCATTATTTGATCAAACAATCTCGCAAACACCAAATTGCAAGTTCATAATGAACATACATGTGACCACTTTATAGATGCATCTACTAAAATTATATATTATCTGAATGGTTCACATGATGGGTGAATGAGCCCGTATATTTCACCCTCTATACGTTTAAAAAACGTAGAATGTTCAATCTCAACTTTAGCTGGTGAATATTTAATAATAAATTTTTCTTGAGAACAAGTAATACAAGAAAATTCACTTAATTGAAAAATCTTCTGGTTTTTCAATGGATGACAATTGAATTTTCAATAATTTTTCGCATCATATTTGATCCGGGATGGTCCAACCGGTCATGCCAAATAATAAAATTATTGGAATCAATGTTCATTTGATTTACTCAAGCATGTGTTTCAACCATGCGATATTCGTGTAGTACAAATTGGGAGAAATATCTAATACCTTTGTATAGATATTTACTTTTACCATTATTTGTAGTTTCAATTTGATAATCATTTTGACAAATAGCTTTGAAACTTAATAAGTTTCTTTGAGACTTACTACAAAATAATGAATTATTCATAGCCAATTTTATCTCCCAAATAATAATAGATTAGCTTTTCTGGAGCTTCCAATCAATGTTGTACTACCAATTTTATATGAACATTGACTTCCACATTATCAAATAAGAGAAATATGTATATTTTTCTCTCAATATAATATGCGTCACAACATATAAGAGAATATTCACATTATTCATCAAAATGAAACATAATATATTAAAAGATATATAGAAAGTCAATAAAAAAAATTATAGAGGAAAAATTATGGAGTATGACAGATACATGTCTAATAGCTTTCATACCACATCGGTAAGAAATATTATCTTCACTTCTTGAATTGTTATATTGAGAATCCTTATTATTCTCTTATTTATTTCCATAATGATGACGATAATTATTCCGTCTTTTGTCTCATCCTCTTCCACAGTCATGACCATAATTTTAATTTTGCCTTCTTTCAGGCATATCATGAATTGCTGCATTCACTTCAGGGAATGGAACGGAACCAATAAGACGAGCTTCATGACTTTTCATTGATAGTCCATTATTTTACTCAGCCACAAATAGGCATGATATCATTCAGAGTATTTCTTAAAACTTCTTTTACAATATTACTATTATATCAACAAATCTGAAACTTGAAAATCTGCTGGGATATTTTCATGAATAATATTTTCTCCTTATAATTTCAAAAATTACAGAACTGTATTTATTTACAGTTTCAAATCTTGCAACTTCATGTGCATTTATAGAATTGTATTCATTTACAGTTTCAAATCTTGCAACTTCATGTGCATCTGCAGAACTGTATTCATTTACAGTTTCAAATCTTGCAACTTCATGTTTATCTGCAGAACTGTATTCATTTACAATTTCAAATCTTGCAGCTTCAGGTGCATTTAACAATATTTGTGGTGCAAAGCTAGCAACCACTATATACAATAAATAAAACCACAATCGTTAAAGCAACATAATATCTTATTATTTGATTGGTTCTTAGATTCAATAAAACCCATATCTTTTTATCATGATGCACTTACATTTCAAGATGGACAAGGTAAACTCAATTGTTTACAAAAACGTGTGAGGAGGTCGATCATTTTTTTTACTTTGGAATAGAAAACATAATGATACATAGTCTGCTGTCTTTCTTCTCAAAACACAATACTTCGAGCAAAATCGTGCTGATAACGTGTTATAAAATAAAAAGAAAATATATTAGATACAAAGAAGAAAGACAAGATGAGTTCAATCAGAACTAATTCATTCAGTTGAGTGCATTACATATTTATAGTAGAAAGAGCATCTACTCTGATATGGAAATACAATATATGATTCTTGCACACAATAAAGATATTCTTGATATGGAAAGATAGATTGCCGCCCAAGATAGAAGGTGCATGGAATGGAAATATTGACTGCCAACATTGTGTGTTGAGATCACTGTAATCATCAATTAAGATGGGAATGTGAATCACCAAGATTGTATCCTGAGGTAATTGAGATCTTCAATTGGAAGTACAATCTCTTTGGGGTAATGGACATCCATAATAAATATTATTTATAACAATGACATTTATATCCATTATTTTACTTTTAAAATTTGTTTTCAAATTTGGGGGTGGGGGGTGGGGCCAAATAGTGATATTTCACATATGAGGTGAGAAAAAAGCTAGAAAAATGAAGGAAATTAATATAAAAAATGAAAAAGCTAAGGAAATAGTAAAACAATTTAAAAATTCGGGGGGCATGGCCCCCGCCCCCTTAGTGGGTCCGTCCTTGACTAAACTACATTTGTCAGAACGATACAATACTTGATACGGGGCGATACGTCTTTAAAATCACATGACCGATACAATACTTGATACCAATACTTTGAACCTTGAGTATAAGCGTATAACATTAAACACCATGCGACCTTGATGTTGGAAGATAAATAATCCCAAGAAAGAAGATGGTAATCTCAAGCAAAATCAGCCCAACCTTCTTTAGAAGTGGGAGTGAAAATCTGAAAGCCAAAACCCTATTACTATCACTCTAAACTCTCAATGCCTCTCAATTTTTTCGTTTCTTCTGATACGGTTGGATTCTATGGGAGAAATTATTGCTACAAGAAATCTAAAAACACTCCTTATGGTTCAGAAAAATAGAACAACTTTATTTTTGGTTAAAAGAAAAGTAACCATTGGTAATTTCTTTTTCTTTTCCCTTTCCCGATAGAAAATGGTTGGAAGGAGAGAAAAGAGAGGAGATAATTATCTTGTGTTTGATAATTGAATAATTTACAGAGAACGGTTAAATTTTTACGAGAATGATTTTACAAATAAGGATTAGATTTTTTGACGAGAATGATTTTTACGGCTTTAAGTATGGTGTCAGTGCTTTAACGCCGCTATTTTGGGATGCCAGGTCCAATTTTTTTCACTGTTTTATCGGTTCATATCATATGAGGGACGGTCACGAATTTAGGCCCCACATTAAGGGGCGCCATGCAAAAAACTCAAAAGGAAAAAAAACGAAAGAAATGGTATGAACCGATAAAAAATGGACAAGAAACGGAAGCCTACGAAAACCATGAACTTGTTTGCTGTTTGGCATTTGAGTTGGCCCAGACATGGAACCTCTTATAGGGCTAAGAGAGCGCAAGAAATTTAGAGGTGGTGACGCTGAGTTATTGTTTCTATTCTACGGGCCAATTCGTTGGAATATCCGTTTTTAAATTCCATTTTGAACTCTATATCCGTTGTAATTTTCCTATTCCCTCGCTTAGCTTCCAATGGCGAATCTAAACTATTGTTCTTCCTTCAATTCTGCCATGGATGGCATGCACAGGTAATGCTTTAAAGCATTGTGGTTTATCTTCATTTTCTTCTTTTCGGTCTATTTCATGGTCTTGTCTTAGTAGGTTTTTTACCTTCTGATAGAGTATGGGTAAAATTCCACCATCCATTTGCAACCTCCCTCCGCTCTGGAAACATTTAATTTATGAAACTCTTGGAATATTCTTTCTGGGTTTTGGCATTCAGGGTTCTTTCCTTTTGCAATTCATGATTTCAATCTATTCCATTACACCATATCCCTGGCTTTTCATGCTCTTCTAACCTGAAAGTCATGATTTAATGACATTTTATCCGTATTTTTGGTGAAGATATTCACTTCTTCTCCATGTTTTGTTCGTTATCAGGATTGCTGTAATTGATGGTCATTCCTTTTCACATAATTTTAATTTTTAGGATTTTTGAGTGTATGTTAACATGTTGAGTTAGTAGAAGTCATCATTCATTTTTTACTTTAGAATCATTCTCTCTTTCTTTCTTGACTTTTCTCATTTGCCTAGGTTTATATTTCCAGACCACATGTTTTTGTGGGGATTGTTTTTTTTCCCAACTCATGGAAGACATTTGATGGCCTTGATTACTGAATAAAAACACGTAATGGAGCCTCTGCCTGATCTCTATCCCCTAACAAGTTTGCAAATTGGGTAAGAATTGTATGATCTTGATTCTGATTACTGTTTTGTCTTAAGTTGAAATCACAACAAAGTTAAGATAAACTAGATAGCTGTGTTTGCAATATAGGGAATATGTAATAAATATATACTAACACACGATTGAGCAAAAAGGAAGCCTGAAATTTTCTTCTGTGTCTATCGACAAACTCTCCATTGTTGAAAATTTTATGGCCTAAATTTTCAAAAGGTAGCCATGGAAACAATTCTTCAATAACTTTTCTCTTCATCTTCACTCAGTGCACAATTACAATGAAAAGAATAAAAAAGCTACCGATAAACACAGGTTGAGAGATAATCCCAGATAAATACTTGTAAATTACTGTGTGAGGCACATATTATGCTTGAATAAAGTCATGAACTATTCATATGGACAACTTGGTTAGAGCCTTCAGTTATCCTGACATTTTCCTCTATTAAAAGCCAACTGCAATGCAACTAAGGCAGGAAAATTACAATGGCCAGCATAATTAATGGGGTCTCTTTGCAGAGCAGACTGCCATACTACTTATATAGGAAGTTAACTTGCAGTGCATCGGATGGAATCTAGAAGATGATGAACTCCACATGAGTTGTAATAACTAATGTAATTCTAGGGGAGGCCCTCAGTGATATCAGCCTGCAATAGTAAATTTGTATATGAAATGCATATGCTCCATTTCTCTGTTGTTGGTATCAAACTTTTAGTTTAGTGGTAAAAATTAGTATTAAACTTTGGTGCAATGTTCACTGATCTTCATGAATAGTGTTCTGGAGATTATCAATTTGAAGTATGTAGTTTTGTGAGTATTATTTTATGCTTGTGGATGTTGGTATTTCTAAAAGCCCTTTGAGTATGTTCTTACCTCCCTAATGGAAGGTTCATTATGCTCAATGCATTTCATCAAATCTTTTTGCAGGGACATACAATCTTATATTTCAAGGGCGTTTATATATTTTGCACCCAGTAGTCACAAGTTTCTCATTTTGGTTGATAATCAGCCATGGGTTATGAGCAAGCACTCAAGATCAACACGCATTTGGCATATAATTGTCACAAAGGTGATTATTGATACTTATCCAAGAGATGTAAATATATATATATTTTTAAAATCTGTTGAAAGACAATCTGACCTGTCCAACTTGTTTCACTGCCTTTTTGTTGTTTGCAGTACAGAATGTCTCCTTTTACAAATACAAGGTCCCTTACCCATACTCCAAATTTAACAAACAAAGAAAGTTGCAGTATTTCCCCGAAACATAAAAGCAAGATACGCTACAGGTGGTCCTCTGTCATAAATGTGGCTCGGTGGCCCGAGAAGTCACTTGTCCACTGGATAGACTCATGCAAAAATTTACATGGTTTTATTGTGTTTGAAGTATCATGGGAGGACGTCCGTGGTATCAACTATTATAATGAGCTTCAGGTATCTATGCATTATCACTCTATAATACTTCTATCTCTGTAGAATTCATGTAGAATTCCACCACTAAATGTTATAAGGTATTTTTGAGTTATTAATATACATTTAATGCACAGATTGGGTGCATACACTTCGGGGATCACCCGACTTTTAGATTAAGCATGTTGGTTGATTTTACGTCTGTAGCCTTCTATTCCATCTCTTGCTGTTGATGTATTAGGATATATCTCCCAAATCCTCTGAACTTGTGATGCATGATAATGAGTTAGAGAATTATAATAATCTTTGATTCAAGGGAATCACTTGTTTTTGCAGACGGACACATCCCTTGCTTTAGAAGTGAAATCAATGAGAAAGTGGGAGTTTAACTGCATTAATCATGCCCTGAGTTGTATATCATTATGGTTCTCAGGCACATCATTGGAGATGAAATCATTACATTGCGGTCTAAACGACTTGTTTGATGGAGACCCCCACTCTAATTGCTGTCAGAAATTCTCTGATAATTCTAAAGAACTACTCTTTAATCGTAGGTGTCCTTTTGAGGTTCTTTCTGAAGACATATTTTTTGATGTTGGAGAAAGTGAAGTTGATAACCTCTCTGAATGTAGTCCCTTGAGTGGGGACAAAGGATGCCTGAATGGTGGATTTAGGAAGGATCGTCTGTTAGAGGATAGTGATAATGGAAACAGAGAGACATGCATGAAGGAGGAATCTGATATTGCATCCAGGATATGCAACGATAATTGTACATACCCATTTGAGGTTCCTTCTGAAGATATATTTTTTGATGTTGGAGATTGTCAAGTTGAAGAGGATAATACCTCTGGATATAGTCACTCAAGTGACGATAAAGAATGCTTGACTGGTGAATTTAGCAGGGACCATCAGGTGGAAAATTGCATTGATGAAAAAACAGATACAGGCATGAAGGTAGAATTTGATATTGCATCCACTATATACAACGACAATTTACTTCTAGTCCGGTTCAGTGACAGAGATGTTCCATTCAAATTAAGGCAAGTAATTACATCTGATTTGAGGCTTCTTACTTTGCTTGAGTTTGGGCTCCCAGCATGGGTTATATTCTTACAATCCTATCCGTTATTCTGCCATTTCTACCGCCCGTGGATGCGGCCTTTGGTGAGAACTCTCTATGTCTTAATGTCACTCATAACTGTGATCATTGGATTTTATGATCTCTACAAGAATATACCCATTTTGAAGGAAACCTTATCCCACCTCTGTGGACCCCTCTTTAAGTGGGTAGAAGCCTGGGATATGATATCTAGGATTAGGTATCTTGGGACAATGTTATTCCTTCAAAACTTTGAGAAGGCTGTTAAGTGGTTTCTCATCATGATGCGGACTATCAGACTGTTGCTATCATTGTTCCTCAGTCCCTTGATTAGCACATTTATGGACATCAGTGCGTTCATGTCACCAATATGGAGTATTTTTACGGATATAGGAGCACCTTTCTCTTCTACTGTATGGACAACATTGGCATCACTATGCATCACATTTATGGATTTGGTCAAGGTTCTGCTATCCCCTTTCGCGCTTCTTTATTCATTTATATTGACTATAGGTATATTGGAAACCATTGAAATTCCACTCTTTTTTTTTTTTTTTTTTTTTTTTGTAAAAATATTGAAATGTCCACGATTTATCTCAATCAATTTGGGCTAATTATTTTCCTCCAAGGAGTTAGACTCCTGTTGGATATCTTTCGACACTCTACCAGCTGCATACTGGCTTATGAGTCAGATTCAAACTAGTTTTGATTTGCTCAAAAACACCACCTTGACTAAGGTTTGTTATTTTTAATCCTTCGTCATGTGTGTCTACTGATATCCATGGCAAAGGAGTGAAAAGATTATCACTCTTGGTTGGGGGGGGGGGGGAGTCACCAGTGTCTCATATTCATGGTTTGTAGGACCTACAGAGGGCAACTAGCCATGGACATTTGAGCAATACTTTGAGCAAATCAGATGATCATTTCTGCTTATCCTGTATATATATCAGCATGGTCACGTGATTGCTCAGCATTAAGTACATATGTATGGATGCAGAGGCACCCAACTGAGTTTGAGTGTCTTTTCCAAGACAAATGTGCTAAATTTTAAAGTAGGAAATGACCAAAGCAATTCAACCTTCTTGAATCTTTTGCATAATATAGTATTTTTTGTATGTACTTGTATCTGCTAATGTTTGATTGTTTATTTATTCAGTTACATCAGTTTATCCAGTTATTAACTCCATCTGGGAACTGTTGCTTGCTCCAATTCGTCTTACTTACGCACTGGCGAATTACTTGGCTTTTTGGTTCTCCAATATTTGTATCTTGCTCAGAGGCTTTTTCACTTCTGCTAGTAGCATGACTCGGCTGATGAAATTTTCTTGTTCAAAACCTGGTCCATCTGAAATCTCAGTTTGGCATGTTCTTTGGAAAGATCTCATCTCAAAGGTTGGCATGGTCTTCGAATCATAACACTTGCTTGGTTATTTTTCTTGTGCTGGCGAACTGAATATTTTTCTAAAATCTAGGTATTCCGGGCCCTTCGGAGTGTTATATATGGTCTTGTTGCTTTCTTCGCAATCTGTAACCGCCATAGGCTAAGGTACAGTCTACTTTATCAACTTTGTGTTAATCATTTTAAGTATTATTTATGAATTCTTCTCAGATTGTAACAGCCACTGCCCCCCTACCTTTGTACATGTGCATGAAATATACAGGATTATGATATCAATTCATGTAGTCTAACCTTGTATGATATTATGGACATGAAAGCATTTTCTGCTTTGAACTTCTAGTCACCTTTATTTTTTTCATGCACTCAACCCTGAATTTGCAAACTTGCTGGAAGGCTTATAATTGCCTACTGTGTCCTCTCACTAGCAAACTGAGCTTTTATCGAGATATGACTTGGGTGGGCATTTTTCCTACGCAGCTTACCCCAACAATTTGTGTTGGGAGGCTGTTTTGATACCTTGACCTCAGGCTACAACTGTAGTCACTGACCATTGTGCCAAGGCCTGCACCCCTTGAGAAATATTAACATGGGAGAGTGATGTCGGAGCTGACCCTGCAATAGCTGATGCTTCATGCAATGAGTACACCCTTTTTTGTGGTGTCTGAGATAGCATGCTGGGGAGTGAGCCAATGGGAAGGGCAGTAAACAGGGAGACAGTGTGCTGGGGTAGACAATAAAACCAACTCAGTGACCTTTCTTTTGTTAAGAAATATATCTTAGGCTTGTAAGGACTTATTTTCTTCTGACTCATGCGGTCAACTTGTTGGAAATGCAGCATATACAACCACATGAGAGTATTTTTCTTGCAACTCTGTTGCCGTCTCCGGTTAGGGCATTACGATTGTCATTGTCAACAAAGAATGCAAATTGAAGACAAACTTGTGGTAAGTCTCAATTTCATTCATTATCTTTGGTTCTGTTACTGAAAAAGAGGAAAACAACAAAAAGCATTGCGTGTTCCAAATTACATACACCATGAACTAAATGTATTGCTGTAGCCATTGTACTCACTAGGAAATGATATTAAAAGAATAAATTACGTACATGTCTCCTGGAGTTGTAGGCTATTATGTCATCGATCCCTCAAGTTATTCTATTACAAACGTCCCCAGGTGTCTCAAATATTACATCAACCCTACCTCTGTTTTTCTGGATCTACAATTCTCTATGCAGATTTACCTAGCTAATTAAGCTGGACAATGCAGATTAGCCGCACTTATCAGATGGTAGAGGTACGGTGGTTTAGCTTTTGAAACACCAGGAGGACATCTGTAATAAAACAAGTTAAAGGGTAGTAGATGTAGTATTTTGCAACTCCAAAGGGTGTCTACACAATTTGCTCAAGTTGTAAATAATCTTACTGTGTCAATGCTTAAAATTGATAACAGAGCATCTTTTTGGTAGATGTTTAAAGATAATTCAAATGTTGGTTTAAAATAGAAGCCAAAAGAAGATTATAAACTCAGTGCATAACTCTGTAGCCCATGTTATACCTGGGAAACATAAGCTGTATGAGATTATAAGCCCATGCATAACTTTAGCATTTCATTTCTCTTTTGTTTCTCAAGTTGTCCTACTCTCTTGCTTTCATAGGCCTGTACAAGTTTTTTCTTTTTTCTCATGAAATTTATGCCTCTGTCATCCATAGTGACAGGCTCATCTGGCTTTGATTTACTTATTTATTCAGGAGCTTTTCTTTCTTGAAATTGCAGGGTGACTCCAAAGAATGCAATCGTTGCAAATAAGCGGACGGAGAAACTTTGAATTTCTAGACTAGATGGGGGATCTTAGAACACTTGAACAATGGTAATGAAGTGTTCCAGCAATATAATTAAATGATGTTGTATATTCTGTACAGAACTTTCTATGATTCTAGTCTCACTGATCAGAAATTTTACTCGTGTATCTCATGGAACATTTGCTGGCTGCTGACAACATATCTTATCAAGAGGTTTTAAACCTTAGGTCATTTCCCCATGAATCCCAAAAATCCCTGAAACTATTTTATTATCTTGGATCCAATTGCCAACTCTACTTGTTGGAACTTTGCATTTGTGCCATTAGTGCGAAATGCCAATCCTTGCTGTAACTCTGGATCTGTAAATATGGTGGATGAATTTTGTTCACGGTTAGAATTAAAAGAGACAACTTGACCATCGATATGTAGTTTCATGTGATGAACAACTGGAAATGCGCAGCTTGTCTTGATCTCATTCCCAGGTTAAGTAGTAGATAATATTTGGCGATTTCATAGATCTTCAGGGAAGGCAAAAATTTTTGAAAATGAAGTTTCATCTGGAAAGCAAGATGAAAAAACTTGATAAAATTCTCTGGAATCATCCTACTACCCAACACTACAAATTTGCACTTCAAAGCATCGAGAAACCTAGAACCTGGAGCCTTGAGACCATGTGACTTTAAATCTAGATCATTGAACTTGGTGCCATTGAGAACATTAAAATCTTACACCAAGAATCATGAACTGTGTTATGTGGAACTATGAAAAAGGGTGGAATCTGAAAAAAACCTTATGAAAACCCTTGGAGAACCTTGTTGTGGAATCATGGTCTAAATTTTTGGATAGTGTTCAGGGAGTCAATTTTGGATCAGAACTAGTAACAGGACTAGTGATACGAATCACATAAATGAAGAGGAGAATGCAAACGTGGAAGGACAGGTCATGGCACAAAAAGACAAGGGAACAAAACCTTCAAGGAGGTCTGAGAGGATGAGTAAAATCCCTGCCTATTTGAAGGAATATGCTTGGTAAAGGGCAGAGATGATAGTTGTGCTTTGGGATTAATCCAATGATTGCCATTACAATTTTCCTATGTTTCTACTGTCAAAGGTGTATAAATTGTGAACTGGAACCCTAAAGAAGGCAATGAATTCAATAGTTATCTTTTAATTCCACCTCTCTTCTCCTCTATGTCTCTGTTTCTCTCTGAGTTCCTTCCCCTGATCTAGAGTCATAACAACTGGTCCGACTTGCCGAATGGCGGAGGGACTACAGAGTCGTCAGTTAGATGAGGTGATTAAGCACCTGATGACACTTGCCGCCACTCACGGAGAACGACTGAGCTCGCTGCAAGGAATCATTACAGAGCACAAAACTTCTCAGGCAAAACAACGTGAAACCATGAGTGAAATGCTAGTGCAATTGACGGAGATGGAAGGAAGGCTTGATTGAGCACTGGGACAAACACCGACAGCAGAAATCTCCTTACCCATTTATGCAACTACAGGATCAACAACGCCTTCCCAACCATTCCGAAGTATCCAAATGCAGACATTACGACTGGATTTTCCTCGATTCGATGGGCTTGATCCAGACGGGTGGTTGTTTCGAGAAGAAAGTTTCTTCGAGTACCACTCTATGCATGATGATCAAAAACTAATGGTAACTTCCTTTCACATGGAAGGCTCTGCTCTGCAATGGTTTCTCTAGATGAAGCGAGGAGGACTGCTATCAAACTGGGCAACATTCACAAGGGCGTTGATAAAGCACTTTGGTCCGTCTCCCTTGGACGATCCACAAGGGGTCTTAGTAGAGCTCCCACAAATTATCACGATATCTAAATACCAACCATGCTTCAAAGAATTAGCGAACAAGGTCGATGGTGTACCAGCATCCTTCTTGATCAGCTGTTTCATATCGGGATTGAAGGCGGAGCTGCGGCATGAAGTCTTGTCGGCACAACCTCAAGACATGGCTACAACCGTAGGGCTCACCAGGATGCATGAAACCAAACTACAGGAGTTGCGAAGGACAACAATACGCACTGTTCCCTTATCGACCCGACCACCACTATTACCCACAAACCGCAGGAAGGCAATGACAACAACTCCAGGATCGTCAACCATACCCATCAGACGGTTAACTCCCATCGAGATGCAACAACGTAGAGAAAAGGGCTTGTGTTTTAACTGTGATGAAAAGTACTCAATAGGACACAAGTGTAAAGGGCGTCAATTCCTGTTGCTGGAAACTCACGAAGAAGAGCCGTCCATAAATGAGGACATTGAGATGTTTGTTGAAGAATCAGAACAATTGGCCGTTGTTGTACCACTTACGCCAGAGCTCTCTTACCACTCTTTGATGGGCACGAATTCGACCACGACGTTGCGATTCGCAGGGAACATAGAGAATCGTCCTGTACAAGTGTTGATAGATTGAGGTAGCACTCACAATTTAGTGCAGAGTCATCTAGCCAAACTACTGGGGTTACTGGTTGAGTCGATGTCGACGATGACAGTAATGGTTGGTGATGGAAATAAACTTACCTGCGAAGGGCAACTTCGGAATTTGAAACTCAAGGTACATACTCACACTCTCACCTTTGATGCGTACATACTCTTAGTATTTGGGGCATATATTATTTTAGGGGTGCAATGGTTATCCATAGTAGGCCCAATATTGTTTCATTATGGGCACCTCACCTTGAGGTTCACTCATATGGACCGAGATATAACATTAATAGGTGAGTCAAGCCCATGCCCAATGCAAGTGGATATTCATGTGTTAAAAAGGGGTGTTGAGACTCACAATTATGCTGCATGCTTTAAATTGGAGATAGAAGAAGATAAGGGGGCTGAAAGTGTTAACCCAAATTACAATTCTTGTTGGACCAATATGAACCCATTTTTGCTGAGCCCACGGGCTTACCCCCAATAAGGTAGTAGGATCATACCATACACCTTCATCCAAGTTCACAACTGGTTAATGTACTACCCTACTGGCACCCACACTTCCAAAAGGAAGAAATCGAATGCGAAGTGACTGCCATGTTGGCCCAGGATAGAATTAGGCCCAGCATTAGCCCATTCTCATCATCGGTCCTCTTAGTTAAAAAAAGGATGGTACGTGGCGATTCTATGTCGATTATCAAGCCTTGAATTCCATCACTATCGAGGACCTATTTTCGATTCCTACAATCGACAAACTATTCAATGAATTGCATGGGGCCTACTATTTTTCCAAGTTGGATTTACGCTCCGGATATCATCAGATCCCAGTATGCGCCGAAGATGTGCCCAAGACCGCATTACCCATGAGGGGCATTATGAATTTTTGGTGATGCCATTTGGGCTCACTAATGCCCTCAATACATTTCAGGCCATATGAATAATGTATTTAAGGCCCATCTCAGAAAATTTGTATTAATTTTTTTTTATGATCTATTGATCGATAGACCAACTTGGCCCACCATTTAAGGCACTTGGAGGAAGTGTTACGTATTCTCAAGGCCAATTCATTATATGCAAAAAGAAGCAAATGCAATTTTGGCAAGATGAATATTGATTACTTGGGCCACGTGGTATCTGGCCATGGTTTGGAGGTGGATCAAACAAAAATCACTACAATTCTCAGATGGCCCACTCCCCAAAATATTAAGGCAGTTCGAGGGTTTCTAGGTCTCACTGGTTATTACAGGCGGTTTGTAAAACATTACGCCCAAGTTGCTGCTCCTCTTTCCAACCTCCTTCGCAAAGGTGAGTACCACTTGAACTCCGAAGCTGAATCCGCCTTCAAGGAACTTCAGCGAAGACTCACTGAAGCTCCGATTCTCACCTTACCAAATTTTAACAAGATCTTTGATGAACACATTTATGTGTGAAATCTTAGGGCATAAAGCATGTATTTTATACACTTTGAGTGGAGCTACCTTGGGTTTTATGTTGTTTTTGTAGATTTTATGAATTTTCAGGACTTGAGCGAATATTTGGAGTTTTGGGTATGAATCATGCAATTTTACACGTCAAGAGGTCCATCCAAATTCTCAAATGCGAAACTAGGCCTTGATCATGAGCATGATGGGCTAGAGATGTGATTATGGGCCAACTCTAAAATATTTAAGTGATAAAGGAAAGCAAATTTTGATCTAAGGCTGAGATTATAAATTATTAATCAAATCTACAGAGATATTGTTGAGAGAGTCCTAATGGAGAAAAAGAGTCCTTGCACACCTCAATATCTTATTTCCTATTTGGGACTTGGTCGAAGAAAGAAAAAGAGGAAAAAGAATTATATTCAAAAAGAAAAAGAGGAAAAATCTCGTTTTTGAATGTCTTTGTTCAGTTTCGATCAAGCCCTTTCATCGAACGGTCATCCGGTGTCCGATCGAGCTGATTTTTGGATGGAGAGCTTTATGACTTCTTAACCCTAAAATCCAACGGTGGAATTATGTATTTGATATATCTAAGTCCATACAATTGGTACACCAAAACCCTAATTGGTTGAGTCAGATAAGAACTTTGAGTTTTATTCAAATTTAGCCGTGCCACATATCCCATTTAAGTCTATAAAAGGAGAGCATACTCCATCAAGGGAGAACGTGTTCTAGAGCTTAGAAGAAGCACATTTTCTTTTCTCTTTGGTTTATTTAGGCTTTCTTTAGTTTTCTTTGCTTGCATTTGTGAGATTTTAATTTTTAGATTGAATGTTTAGGTTTAATTTTTTTTTTATGTAATGTAATTCAAGTTCAAGTTTAAAAAAAAAAAAAAAAAAAAAAAAAATTGTGCTTGAACTTGAATTGCATATATTTTTTTTTTTTTGAAACTTGAACTTGAATTGCATTACATAAAAAAAATTAAACTAAAGAAATTAAAATCTCACAAATGCAAGCAAAAAAAACTAAAGAAAGCCTAAATAAACCAAAGAGAAAAGAAAATATGCTTCTCCTAAGCTCTAGAACACGTTCTTCCTTGATGGAGTATGCTTTCCTTTTATAGAGTTTCCATGGGATATGAGGCACGGCTAAATTTGAATAAAACTCAAAGTTCTTATCTGACTCAACCAATTAGGGTTTTGGTGTACCAATTGTATGGACTTAGAGATATCAAATACATAATTCCACCGTTGGATTTTAGGGTTAGGAAGTCGTAAAGCTCTCCTCCAAAAATCAGCTCAATTGGACACTAGATGACCGTTTGATGAAGGGCTTGATCGAAACTGGACAGAGACATTCAAAAACGGGATTTTTCCTCTTTTTCTTTTTGAATATAATTCTTTTTCCTCTTTTTCTTTCTTTGACCAAGTCCCAAATAGGAAATAAGATATTGAGGTGTGCAAGGACTTTTTTCTCCATTAGGACTCTCTCGATAATATATCTGTAGATTTGATTAATAATTTCTAATCTAAGCCGTAGATCAAAATTTGCTTTCTTAATCTCTTAAATATTTGGAGTTGGCCCATAATCACATCTCTAGCCCATCAAGCTCATGATCAGGCCCAATTTCGCATTTGAGAATTTGAATGGACCTCTTGACGTGTAAAATTGCATGATTCATACCCAAAATCCAAATATTCGCTCAAGTCCTGAAAATTCATAAAATCTACAAAAACAACATAAAACCCAAGATAGCTCCACTTAAAGTGTATAAAATACATGCTTTATACCTTAAGATTTCACACATAAATGTGTTCATCAACCTTCACCGTCAAAACCGATGCCTCTGGCATTGGTATAGGAGCGGTATTGAGTCAGAATGGGCACCCTATAGCGTATTTCAGTTGTAAACTATCTGCCCGAGCACAAGCCACATCCACCTACAATCGAGAGATGCTCGCGATTACTCAGGCGGTTGCTCGATGGCTACTATATTTGCTGGGATGAAAATTCGTGATTCTCACAGACCAGAAGAGTCTGCGGGAGTTAAATTCACAAGTGATTTAAACCCCAGATCAGCAAGAGTGGGTCACTCACCTTCTTGGTTTCGATTTTGATATCAAATACAAACTTGGAAACCAGAATCAGGCAATAGATTCTCTCTCTCGCCTACCATCGGTGAGTACAATTTCAGTTGCTACCCCATCCCCGAGATTTCTATCGGAGCTTGGTGAAGAAGTGCAGCAATCAAAAAACTTGCAAAAGATTTGTGCTCAAATTACCGCAGCAGCACTGGAATCTGCAGATACCAGTTCCGAGATGGGTTACTCTTCCATCGTGGTCGACTGGTCTTGCCTTCCACTCTCGGTTCTGCAATTTTTTCCTCCATGAATTTAATTTCATAGTAACCCAGTCGGTGGCCATGCTAGTTACCTACGCACATTAAAGAGACTTGGAGCAAACATCACCTGGAAGGGTATGTGCATGGACGTTCGTCACTTTGTAGCTCAATGCACCATCTGCCAACAAGTGAATAGCCTCAACACGCACTTGGGTTGCTTTAGCCCCTGCCCATTCTAGAGCAAGTTTGGGAAGACATTTCCCTAGATTTCATCACCGGATTTCCCAATTCACGAGGGAAGGTAGCCATCCTCGTCGTCATGGATCGCTTGACAAAATACTCTCATTTTCTTGCATTAGCTCCTGGACTCACGAGCCATACCGTTGCAAAATTTGCTGCTGAAATCATACAACTGCATGGGTGTCCTCGCTCTATTGTATCTGACCGAGATCCCCTCTTTCTTAGCAAATTTTGGAAGGAATTGCACAAGCTTTTGGGCACAAAATTGGCACATAGCACTGCATACCATCCTTAGTCCAATGGACAGACAGATCAATTCGATGGGCAGACAGAAGTGCTTAATCGATGCCTTGAAATGTATCTTAGAAGCTTTGTCGCCGACAAACCGCAGCAGTGGACGCAATACCTGAGTTGGGCAGAATATTGGTAGAATACATCATATCATATTGTTGCTAGCATGACTCCCTTTCAGGCGCTCTACGGTCGCCCTCCTCCAACAGTGACCCGTTATCTGCCCCAGGTTACTCGCAATGCTGCCGTGGAGGATACCCTCTTGAATCGCGACCTACTTCTTGCCAAACTAAAGAGTAATCTTGCTCAGGCACAGTCTTGGATGACCACTTTTGCAAATGCGAAGTGTACCGACAAGGAGTTCGAAGTTGGAAATTGGGTGTATGTTCGCCTTCAGCTCTATTTGCAGACGAGCATAGCCAACAAACTGCATCCCAAGCTCTAGTTTGGCCCATATCAAGTATGCGAGTGCATCAGCAAGGTCACATATTGCCTACAACTACCGCCGGCATCCTAGATCCATCCTGTCTTCCATATTTCACTCAAACCACACCTGGGGGTACCACCAGCAGAAGAGAGTGTCACGTCTCCACTACCCCCTACCGTGCCACTTCCTCTTGCCATCATCCAAACATGCACCATCAAGCAAGGCACTCAAGCCATACCACAGGCATTAGTGCAATGGGCAGGCTCACCACTTGAAGATGCATCATAGGAAGAACTTCCAACCCTGCTTTGCCAATTCCCTAACCTTAGCCTTGAGGACAAGGTTAATCTTCCAGAGGTTGGCAATGATATGAATCACATAAATGAAGAGGAGAATGCAGATGTCGAAAGACAGGTCATGGCACAAAAAGACAAGGGAACATAATCTTCAAGAAGGTTTGAGAGGATGAGTAAAACCCCTGCCTATTTGAAGGAATATGCTCATTAAAGGGCAGAGATGAATAGTTGTGCTTTGGGATTAATCCAATGATTGCCATTACAATTTTCCTATGTTTCTACTATCAAAGGTGTATAAATTGTGAACAGGAACCCTAAAGAAGGCAACGAATTCAATAGTTATCTTTTAATTCCACCTCTCTTCTCCTCTATGTCTCTTTTTCTCTCTGAGTTCCTTCCCCTGATCTAGAGTAACCGTCCCAATAAGAATCACAACTAGTCCACCCAATAGCTTGTTTGGATAGATTGATCCTAGTGATCTGTTAATGGTTCGAATTTGGTTCTACTGATTGGATCGGTGGAATCGATAAAACCAGTGGAACCAGTAGAACCCGTCAATATATACATAATTCAAAGAAATTTGCACTCTTTCTTACATATAATTAGCTCAAAGGAAGATTACTTTTACACCCACATAGATCTAAAAAAAAATAAAAAAATTGGTGGAATTGATAGAACCAGTAGAACTGATTAATACATACATAATTCAGAAATTTGCGCTCTTTCTTAAGTATAATTAGCTAAAAGGAAGATTACTTTTACACACACATGCACCCCAAAAAAAAAAAAAAGGTGGAAGATTTAGAGTGAAAATGAAGATCCATGGATGTGCTTGCTGCACAATGGTGGCAGTCTCCTTTGTCAAAGTAGTGAGTCCAGGGAGATCATGGGTTCTAACCTCCACCGCTACCACACCTTTCCCTTTGCCTTGCCCCCGGCCTCTAGGCCTACCGTGTGATTACAATCCTAATGGTTAATTGTAGCTAGGGAAATTGATTACTAATTGTAGAGGATGTGAATCCAAGATGGCATAGGGTTAACTATATATTGCATGATATTGAGTGGTTCTTATATATAGTGTGGGTGAAGTGTGCCTATTATATTTTTCCCTGACTAGTGAATTGTTTTTTTTGTGATTGTCTCATCAACCAAGGTCATCATGTTGAACCATGTAAATTATTGTACTTCTATATCTTTGTCAATTTCATATTCTATTTTTGTTAATTACCATATCAACTTAAATATCGAGGGATGCCATATTTTCTCCCTAGTTTTTTGAATGCACATGTCTAGCTACGCATGCATACGCTACTAGACACCGTTTGTTTGAAAAATTTGAAGTGATTGGAAAAAAGGAATTGGAGAAAGTGAGTTTTACATAACAATTCGCAATCATACTTTTTTCACCTCATCTCATTGGGAAAATGAACAAAATTCTTTCATTTCTTTTCCTATCCCCCCCCATTCTGGGAAAGGAAGAGATATAATAAAAATGGAACCCATATTTTCAACTTTTTCACAAAATTCTTTCATTCTTTTCCTATTCCCCCACTATACTACAGTGGATCCTACATGTTTATTTAAATTTTTTTTTTTGGTTACAAATTTTTTATCCTTTTCATCTTACAAACAAATGAGTGGTAGAGGAAATAAATAAATGATTAATTAATTTTTTTTTTTGGATGTTGATGCCTTTATTGAATAGAGGCATACATGTCTCTGGCTACATAGACACATCAAGCTTGAAGCTCCGCTTATTGCTTCATTCCTTATTGTCAAGCCTTGATGAAGTTCTTCAAGCAACATTTATAGGGTTTGAAAGAGACAGAAGAAGGGGAAGAAGGGAAAAAGAAAAGCAAAAGGCAGAGGATGTGTTCTCCATTGGGTGAAGAATTTTCAATGTCTGACATCTCTAAAGATGAGTTTACTATGATCTAGATATTTGACGAAATGTTTAAGTAAGTGTTTGGGATATATCTAAAAGACATATTTGATTCATTGAGCTTGTAAATAATTTGGATCCTCTCCACCCAAATAGTTCATACAACCATACATCCAAACTCACATTAGTGTGAGACTCACACTCACGGGCCAGCCTTGAGAGCCATACATCTACACTCATATGAGTGTGGGATACAGGCAACACAATATGGTTTCAAATTCATGTGAGTGTGGGTGTATAGATGTATGGGTAAGTTGGGTGGAGAAGATTCAAATCATTTATGAGTCTAGATCCTCTCCACCTAGCCTGCACATATAACCATACACCTACACTCACATGAGTGCAGGACCCACACTCATAGGCTTGCTCGTGTTAGGATGGAGGAAATCTTGAGCCCTTTGGCAGAGAGGGTTATAACATTTTTACATTAGTGTTGCCTAAATTAACGGTGGTAGCTCTTTGGCAAATGTGGTTGCTGCTGACTTGAAATTGGTCTTCATGTCATAGGTGCATGTAGAGATTTGAGCCACATTTTTCTCTCTCTCTCTCTCTCTCTCTCTCTCTTTGTTTTGGAATTGAGGATAACTCGGGGCAGCTTACACACACCTTGACATCTTTTGGGGGGTAGCTTTCTGAAAGGATTCGACCTATAAGGCATTGGTCTTTTACCAATTAAGCAACCCTTCAAAGTTGATTTGAGCCACTTCTTTAATTAGTCACATAATAATTAATTTTGACTAGTAATTTTGTGGTTGAACATCAAATACTAATCAAACAGTTAGCAACACCATTACCATTGACCATCTGAATTAAGGGTAGGAACCTCAACAATTTTCAGAAACTACATAGATGGGAAGGCATGTAGTAAGAGAAAAGCCTTAGATTCCAACTGTTTCAATTCCAATCACAGATTTACTAGTCTTGGGCAAAGATTAATAAGCACATAGAGGGGTTAAAGGGTTCTTGTAGCGCATCCAGATCCTCTTACACCTGGGTGGGACCCTCTTACACCTGGGTGCATGGTACACCCAACTTTTCCTCTCACAGCCCACATGATACAAGTGGCCCGGGCTGGCTAGTTTCAGGTGGGCTGTGAGAAAGGAAAATTAGTTGCACCATGCATCTAAGTGGAGGAAATCCAAATCCTCTTCTGGCTAGCTAGTGATGTTCTTCTCTTCGCTTCATAAGAAGAGTTTATTATTTGGTGAAGAAATAAAAAGGCTACTGAAGACCTCTTCAAGTAAACTAGTAATTGTATTTCGATTGATTAAAGGGATCTTATGCTGTCCTTCCTTGATGTATCATTGTATAAGACTAAAGGTTAACTTTTCCATGTACTTTTGATTAATTTTCTACTTGTAACATCTTTAATTTGTTGTGAAATCCAAATGCTTTTGCACCGTTCGTGGATTACAATTGGAAACAAAGAAAAATAAATTACAAGATAAGAAAACATGATGAGTTGATTTATACACTATTTTTATCCCTCCAGTTAGAAATCCTTTTTTAAAATTTTCTGTTGTCACTTTTCTTGGATTCTAGATATATCTAGTAAGTATCTATTTTTGCTTCTCTTTGATTTCTTCTTATCTCCCTTCATGTAATAAGTACTTTTTCACAAGAATTAAGGACTATTTTCAAGCATCAAGATGTCTTTTATGTCGAGGTAAAGAAGCTATCCTGGGGAGCAGCAGTTACGGTTCTTTCACGCAATAATCAAGTGAAGAGAGATGATGAAAACTATCGATTAAAATAGTACATTGATTATTTGGGTGAAGAAAAAAAAGAAGTAAAGACTTTCACTTTTTTGAGGAATTAATAAAAAAAGAAGAAGAAGGTAAGAATAATGTATGAGTATATAGAAGCAGCGTAAAGGAGAGGAAAAGAAGAAGAAGAAGAAGAAGAAAAAAGAGGTTGATTACACGAATACACGACGATCAGTGAATTAAAGCTTGAGATTAAGCGGTTGCCAAATCTTTGATACTGGCTGGAGTGCACACCCATGAATCAGAAAAGACTGCTTCTGCAATTTTAGAATAAACTTCTTCAGTCGGATGGAACCCATCAAAGTACACCAATTCATTTGCATTCTTGCATGATGGTTGAGATGCAGTGCATGGTAAAGTTCCATTGTTAGGGCCAAAACAACAAGGCCTCATTAAGTCTTTAGTAAGCTCTGCAACCAAAAGAATCATCAGTGACCAGAAGATATAGTTCTTATATTATTAGATCTATTAATGTTCAAATGCAACAGAAGGTGGGCAAGAGCCTTGTGCACTAGAAATCTCCTTTTCTGAAAGTTAATCCACTGCATGAAAATTAGGGTTTATTGTTGTGAAGATAACTCACTCAATTTACCAGCTTTTTCTGTTGCTTTCATCCACAATGCGTAAATCTTTGCTTGAGAAAAATTTGAGCCCTTAAGCTTGAGATTTAAGCTTTGGAGAAGGGAGGAAAGCATTTTGTTGTATGTAACTACTGCATCGTTTATTTCTTGGTTGCATTGCCCTTGTTGAGTAATATCAGCGGTCATAGCTGGTGAACATCCAATTGGACCAATCTCGAACACTACAAATTTCCTTGCCCCAAGATCATAAAGTCTCTGCAGACAAGCCCAAAAAAGAAAACAAAGATGATAGTTAAAAATTCAAACAGGCGATTTTCTGTTCTAGCTAGTTCTGATCAGTTGCCATTTGGTTCTCACCTGGAAATGATCTGAGAGTGTTTTTATAAGAAGTTTGGCAAAGTCTTCGTGACTATCGTTTTGATGATTAAGTGGGTTAATAATGTCATTGCTCCCAATATCGACCAAGAAGATACACTTGGACAAGTATTGAGAAAGTTCCTCTGGGCTTTGGAACTTTTCTGGCAAATTCCTGTTTACAGTGTCTTCAAACATATTGATCTGAGTCTCTAAGTTCCAATTGACTCCCTGCATTATATAAGAACAACAACCACGACTGCAGAATTCAAAATCCTGACCATGCATCTTGTTGCATAAAACAACAACAATTTCTAGGTTTGAGTTTTGAGTTTTGAGTTTTGAGTATGGATTCTTACAAACAAGGTGCCTGTTTCAGGGAGAATGCCAGCTGAACCAGAAGAAAAATTTATCCCTGTTGTAGTTTCATTTTTCTCTTTCGGTGGAAGACTCAGGTCTGCAGGGACAAGAGGCAATCCCAGAGACTCAGCTGCAATAGATAATGAAAAAGAAAACAAAGAATAATTAGTATCTTTTATTTCTTCAAGGAATAAAAGATATGATTAACATAATACAGCAGCAGCAGCAGTTCTTGTATCCTCTTTTATCTTTCATAAGTTGCATTTATATATAGATTTCCTTACCTATGAAATCTGCCATGGTTTTGCCATTGGTGAAGCGCCCAGTTGGTCCACCTGGGAAATCAACACCATAAGGAGGATTATCGGCTCTGAATATGGATGAGAGATGATTACTGTTGCCAGCATCAACATGAGAGTCCCCAAAGATGTACAAAGCTGGTGCCAAAGGAACCGGAGATTTCACTGCCGACGCACCGAGTAGAAGATAAAAGAAAAGAACACCACCAATACAAGCCCTGCTACGGTTCCCCATCTTTTTGCAAACCTTGCCAAGAGATGAGGATAGTAGCAGCTAATGGTAGGGGAAGGATTTTATTACGTTTTCCACTTGTTGGGTTGGGTTGATAAATGAATCTGGGTTTCTGGTCTTATTTTGGAGTCGTTAATTTTGGGTATTAGAAGTTAGAACAGACTCTGCAATTAATAACCAGTCATTAGCATTATGACCAAAAAAGGTTGGGTGTTTAACTGTTTATAGTTCACAAACTCATAACCACTTTAACTTATTATTTCCTCAAATAGACCAGGTCAGTTAATTTGATCCATTAAAAGAACTATAGTTCCAAAACTGACCTGGTTAAATTTGGTTAAGGGATTCAAGAGGTCCCAACAAAAAGAATGCAGAGTTGCAAAGGTGTTAGATCATTCTCAAAGATCGAGAGAAAGAGAGAGATTGTTTGGGTTTTCAATGAGAGTGCCTTCGATCTGTTTTCTCCTCTCCTCCATGTGATGTCTCTAATCCTAAGTGAGATACAATCGTAGAATGTTCGCTGAGTTTTCAGGCGGTGGGGTTTTTCCCCACTCCGGGCAGCCCTTCTCCTAGGTTGCCCCTCCTGAGTAATTCGTGTGTGGATACTGTGGCTCGTTATCATCATGGATGCTACTGGTTGCCTTGTTTTACTTGAAATGCCCTCGATGAAGGAAGTCACTCCTTTGATTTTTAAAGAAGGAAATTGGGTTGGGTATGGTAGACAACGAATGATGGTACTGTTTATCGCGGATTCCATCACCATAAATAGAAAAATGATGGTACTGTTTATCGCGGATTCCATCACCATAAATAGAAAAATCAATATGCCTTGCTTCCCCGCCCTGCCTCTTGTGCTTTGCGGTATACTTTCCTGTTTTCTCGGAGTTCCCCGCCCTGCCTCTTGTGCTTTGCGGCACTTTGCGGTATACTTTCCTGTTTTCTCGGAGTTCTGTGTTTACCTTGTTTCCTAGTTAACGAGCCCTTCTCTTAGGTTGCCCCTCCCGAGTAAGCCATTCGGTCGAACCAATGATACGACCTCGGTTCCACACCACCAGGAAAACCGGCTTACCAAGTGGGGGTTTGCCAAGGTATATCAGCCTACATTTCAGCTTGTAAGGCTCCAATGTGGGACTAACCGTAACATGAAACATCCCCCCTTGGGGTGAACAAATAGTTGCCAATAATGTCGACTAATGATGGAATAATATTTATATATGATCATTGGATAAAACAGTATATTAAGTTCTCGTGGAGTTTTTCGATGTTCAATGTTGTCGGGTAGGCATGGGTCAAGTTCAAAATTTCACGCTCTTTGAAATGCCTAATTATGAACCAAACTGCTTGAAAGTCCTCTTTTATTTTTGAATGCAAGGACATCTAGATCTTTTCTTGAATCAGCATAATTTGTGATAATTTTTTCTCAATCTTTCATTTAAAACATACATTTACTACCAACAGTGAGTATTATTATGTGTTACTTCTCCAAAATTTTTATTTTATTTTATACTACGCATACAAGATTCCTTTAATGTGTAATATGTAGACTTCCAACAGATTCTTCTCGGCTTTGATCTTGCTATATAGGAGTAAACATCATCTACTGTGTACAACACTACACATATATACCAAATAAAAGGTTGAGAAAATGAAGGAACTAAAAAAGGAAGCTTTTAATCTCAGCCTTTTATTTGCATAAAGAGTGCACTGCTGTGCACAACAAATGATTTTTTCCCTGTTGCTATATAGGCATGGTGGACAAGTATTGACATTAACTTTATAAAACAAAAGGCCTTTGAGATTACTTATAGAGTCTCTCCAAGAGGTCCCAATAGAAAGAATCAAAAGTTGCAAGGGTGATAGCTAGATCATTCTCAGAGAAAGACAGGAATAGAGATTGTTTTGGGTTTTTAGGAGAGTGCCTCTTCTATTCCCTCTCCATGTGAGGTCTCTAAAATTATGGACGAAAAAAGAGGTCTCTAATCCAAAGTAAGATACATTCAATGTTAGAATGATCATTAGGAAATCTCAAACAAAAGCAAAAACAAAACGGAGAGTTTTAATGCATGCTACATCCAGGAGTGAAGAAAAACTTTTATATTATGTAGAAAAATAAAATAATGAAGATCTCTCAACCAATTACCAAAATGGCATTACAAAAACTCTCACCCGAAACCCTAAAATAAAAATCCCAAATCTCACAATGACCTCATAAAAGAACATATTACGAAGTAGTTCTCCAAAAAATAGTTATTTTTGCTAGCCAAAAATATACCTTTATTGTCTTACATGTAAGTCTTCCCAACGGAGTTCTTCATGGCTTTTATCTTGGTAAATTGGCATGGCAGATATTGACATTAACTTTGTAGCATTCTCCTCAGGTGTTGGGCTGTAAGCTGAAAAACAAGTAACTCGACCTGTTCGGCCTCTAAAAGCTACAGGAGAAGTCTGAACTGGATGATGAAATACAAAGCCAGACCCAAAAGAAGTGCTGCTCACTGCTGGGCCGACGGCCGGAATGGAGGATGGATGAGTCTTAACTGGATGATGAAATACAAAGCCAGACCCAAAAGAAGTGCTGCTCACTGCTGGGCCGGAGGCCGGAATGGAGGATGGATGAGTTGAAGAGCCAAAAGCTGTTGGCCTGCTCGTAGTAGCTGAAGAAGCACACGCGGGCTGAGATGATCCACCAGATGTTTTTATTGAATCAAAATTTATAGTTCTCTGTGTTATTTGAGGAACCCAATCAGAACCTCCACATGAAGCACACCTCAGACCAAGCCTGACCGTTTCTGTACAAGGAAATTAAGCAATTTGTCAGTTCACAGAACATATTGTAACTAGTCTTTTTAGTAGGTATTGCTGAAATGTATGTTAGAGAAATAAAGCAAAACAAGCACCGAAGACAAGTTTTTACGTGTTTTGCCCAGAGGCTGAAAGACCCTTTTTAATGAAAAAGACCAAAATATCTCTAAAAGATATCTAAAGAAACAACACAAGACCTCTAACAGTTAAAGGCCTACACAACCTGTCATTTAGAAGAACTCAAAATTCTGAAAAAGATCCAAGGCCTCCTTAGTGATGACTGAAAACAAAAAAAAAAAAAAAAAAAAAGAAGGAAAGAAAGAAAGAATTATTTTCTGAATGCTTACCACCGCAAGATGAGGATGCAGTGCTTTCAGTACGCATAAATGGGGTTGTTCCTGTATTCCAAGGAACTGTGGTGCTGGGCGTTGTTTTTGGAAACAAACTTCCGGTAAACCTAGGAACTGAGCTTGCTGTAAAGCTAGGGGTATCCTCAGGAAATGTGGTGCTTCTTGTTGTTGTTGGAAACCAATTTGAGGCATCATTTCCTTGGCCGTAGCTTGTGGGAACACTAGTAGTCCATTTGCAAGAAGCACTAGATGTAGGCTGAATGAATGCAGGTCTTGTTCCTTCTGATATAGACTTCTGTTGATTCATAGAAGATCCTGCAAAAACAAAAGTAAGGGGTGTCAAGAAAGAGTTGATTTTAATGGTTTCAGGATGCAAAGATAGTGCTTTTATAATTTACTTTCCAGGCCTAAGAAGATTAATCATCTGAAGTTAATGAGGATTTGAAAAGTGAAAAACAGAATATTTCATGCAGCAGGGAAACATGTCAAACAATAATTATTCAAATGCTTACCATGCCAATATGAAGATGTAGTGCTTCCAAAACCTGTAGGCGCAGGAAACGACCTTGAGAATTGAAGTCCTACGCCGCTGCTTGTGGGATTATCAGCAGCCCATTGGTGAGAAGCAATCACAGTGACTGCAGGTCTTGTTCCTGGTCCAAATATGTTTTTAAAATATGTTTCTTCTTCTTTTATCTGGTTTCCAAATAGGCCTTCTGATATAGGCTTCTGTTCATTCATTGAAGATCCTGCAAATACAAAAGGAAAAACACTGCTTTTATATTTATAATTTACTTTCCAGGCCTAAGAAGATTAATGAGAATTTAAAATTTGAAAAAAGAATATTTCATGCAGCGGCGAAACATGTCAAACAATAATTATTCAAATGCTTACCATTACCATATGGGAATGTAGTGCTTCCAAATTCTGTAGGAAACAAACTTGAGGCATCAAGTCTTGCCTCAAGTCCTTGGCCAGCAGGCTGAGTGAATGTAGGTCTTGTTCCTTGTCCAAATAAATTGTTAAAAGATGTAGTGCTTCCAAAACCTGTAGGCGCAGGAAACGACCTTGAGAATTGAAGTCCTAGGCCGCTGCTTGTGGGAATACCAGCAGCCCATTGGTGAGAAGCACTAGAAGCAATCTCAGTGACTGCAGGTCTTGTTCCTGGTCCAAATATGTTTTTAAAACATGTTTCTTCTTTTATCTGGTTTCCAAATAGGCCTTCTGATATAGGCTTCTGTTCATTCATAGAAGATCCTGCAAATACAAAAGGTAAACACTGCTTTTATATTTATAATTTACTTTCTAAGGCCTAAGAAGATTAATGAGAATTTGAAAATTGAAAAATAGAATATTTCATCCAGCGGCTAAACATGTCAAACAATAATTATTCAAATGCTTACCCTGACAATGTGAGAATGTAGTGCTTCCAAATTCTGTTGGCATAGATGGTGCAGGAGACAAACTTGAGGCATCAAGTCCTTGGCCATGGCCGCCGCTTGTGAGAACACCAGGAGCCCATTGTGGAGAAGCACTAGGAGAATATTGTGGAGAACTAGGAGACCATTGTGGAGAACTAGGAGAATATTGTGGAGAACTAGGAGAATATTGTGGAGAACTAGGAGACCATTGTGGAGAAGCACTAGAAGCAGGCTGAGTGAATGCAGGTCTTGTTCCTTGTCCAAATATTATGTTGTTAAAAGATGTTTCTTCTTTTATCTGGTTTCCAAATACGCCTTCTGATATAGGCTGAATGAATGCAGGTTTCACAGATGTTTCTTCTTCTTTTATCTGGTTTCCAAATAGGCCTTCTGATATAGTCTGAATGAATTCAGGTTTCACAGACGTTTCTTCTTCTTTTATCTGGAAAGGGTTTCCACGTAGAGAAGGGGATGAGATGAACTTTAAACCTGATACAGGTTTCTGTTCATTCATAGAAGGTTCTGCAAAACCAAGAAAGGATTGATTTTTAGGGTTTCAGGATTTCGAGGCCTAAGAAGATTAATTATCTGAAGTTAATGAGAATTTAAAAACAGAATATTTCATGCAACAGAGAAACACATCAAACAAAAGCAATAGGTTTCGGATAACTTACTCTTATGCGAATCGTCGAAGTCGAACATCGTTAATGGTGGTGCTCTCTCTGTCTCTTTCTTTTTTCTCTGGCAGACTCAGAAGTTAAAGGTAACAGTCAATTACAGGACTCACAGTATAAAGCAACTTGCCTTCGTAATAATTTATTTATAGGCGTTTTTATCTGGATTGGTTAGCTTAAATCCTACGCTACATGCTGTTTAATTCCTAAGCTAAATACTTAATCCTCCTTTTTCGGTAAGATAAGGAAACCTAAATAAATATGGTTTCTAATTTAATTTAATTTTTTTATTTTTCCAAAGATTATAACGCCGGTTTGCCAGAATAAAATAATAAAAAAAAGAATTATGAATATCAAAATATATTTTTTACAAAAGAAAAGTATTTACACACTGACTCGTTCAACGCGTGTTTATTTTTGGTAAGTTTAACGCGTGTTACACTACTTATTTATAATTTATTTTATACAAGTCAATGCAAATATTTTTGTAATTTTTATTTTTCATTCTGCGTATTTGGTGAGCCAGGCGGTTGTGCTTTTGTGCAACGGGTCATGTCACATCCCACGGTGGGTTCACCATTAGGGTGTCAATTTGGAGTTTGAACTGTTAAAATCGAATTACATTAGCCCATTATAGCCCGAATCGGTCCGAAACCGAACCTTAATTTACTGTATTTGGGCTGAGGCCCGAACCCAAACCGTAACCCATTATAACCCATTTTACAACCCGTTTTATTGTTTTACATTAAATATTGTTTGAATTATCATATTACAACTAGGTAGTAGGTATATGCTATTAGAAAAATGAACATTAATTCAAAGATCAAATAGTCATTCTACTACTTGTAAGGGACAATTGGAAGGAAATAAATGCTCAACAAATGTATGAAGTTTGTTTAAATTAAGTAAATATTTATCCAATCCAGAGGTATTTCTTTTGCATATCATACTAAATACCAACCCCAAAAAAGAGACAAATTTTAGCAAAGGGAAAAAATCAACATTCTCACAAAATAAGAACCCAATTTCAAGACAATCAATCATAATACAAGTTGGAATTTAAAAGGGTTTTTGTTATATAGTCTTAGTCCCACATCTAGTAGAAGTGGGAGTTGTTATCCTACATCGAAAAGAAGTGGGAGTTTGTTGAGAGTTTTAGTCCCAGTTCGAGTAGATGTGGGAGAAGGTAGGATGGAGAGAGGCTATAAAAGGATGCCTCCTCCTCCATATGTAATTCATCATAAAATCTTTCCTCATAAAATCTTTCCTGTTGTATATTTCTTTATCTATAGTGGAGTTTTTTTTATCTTGCCCGTGGTTTTTTCCTTTTTAAGGGTTTTCCACGTAAATTCTTGTGTTATTATTTTCTTTTATTTGTTGATTGTTCTATTGTTGTATAATCTTAGTCCCACATTTAGTAGAAGTGGGAGTTGTTATCCCACATCGAAAAGAAGTGTTAAGAGTTTTAGTTCCAGTTCGAGTAGATGTGGGATAAGAAGGTAGGATGGGGAGAGGCTATAAAAAGATGCCTCCTCCTCTACATGTAATTAATCCCAAAATCTTCCCTCTTGTATATTTCTTTATCTATAGTGGAGTTTTCTCTCTTGCCCGTGGTTTTTCCCTTTAAGGGTTTTCCACGTATATTCTTGTGTTCTTTTTTGCTCTTATTTTGCTGATTGTTCTATTCGGTGGATTTTTCATAACCCAACAGTTTTTGGTTTGAAGATTTGTTTCAGGAGGACTATCCAGTGGAGGTTGAGAAATGAGCTTGCACTTTCTATGTTACTACTTGCTAGTTGAGTTCTTGACTTCTATAAAGTGGGTGGGATTTCTACAACGTGAAATGACTTTTCATTTTTTTAATGGAAATTGATCAATAGGAATTTTGTTTTCTATAGAATTTTGACTCTTGTTATAAGATGATCAACTATTTTTTTTGTTCTTTTTCTTGCATACCATAAATTGTTAGCCCGAACCGTTAGTCAACCCCGAGTATAGACCGTTAACCCAAACTGTTAGTTTGCCCAAACCCAAACTAAAACCGGCCTGAAACCGCTTTTTGCTAATGGGCCGTATTTGGGCTGAGTGTTTTTGAGCCCGAAACCGTTAAGCCTAGCCTGAAATCGCACCATTGACATCCCTAGTTCACCAAATTTATTCTTCTTCCATAAGAGTTCAATCTAGGTTAACCCAAAGAGATTCAACTGGAAAAGATTAGCATCTCATAGTATGAGGAGATTCACATCCTCTACAATTCTCACCACTGTGCAATTTATTATAGTTCATATTTAGGACTATAACATGTGGTAGTTAATTATCCAATGGTCACAATGAAAATTCAACTAAGAATTGAATTTAATGAATCCCTAAAGTTTCTACCAATTCTGTCTCTCTTCTTTTATTGATGTATAATTATAGAGATTTATTAGATTGAGTTTCTAATTGGGTTATACTTTACCATTGGATTATTAATTTCCATGTGTCACAATCTTAGGCACGAATTACAAAGAATTACAAGGGGTGGGAATTGTAGAGGATGTAGATTATCTTTTTCAGATTAGGGATAAAACTCTCCATTTACGTAAATAGTTATCCTTTCCTTTCTACAATACATAAAACTAAGTCTTTAAGGATTAATTGAGGTGGCGCCATAAGCTAGTCCGAGTGAACCTCAGTTCTAAAAACAATAAAAAATTATGTTTAAGTTTTTTTTTACCACCCCAAAACAATTCAAGATATGTGTAAAACAACGCCCCCCCCCCAACCAAAAAAAAAAAAAAAAAAAAAAAAAAAAAAAAAAGGATATGTGAATTACCATTTGATTCTCATAGTTATTAATTGGACAACTAGATGAATTTTTTTTTGGGGGAGTAAAACGATAGGTCAATGATTGAGCATTACCATTAAATGAGATAGGTGAAGGAATATTTATAATAGAACCTGATTGGTGGTAGTCATCGAGTCATCCAGTTGGTCCAAATCTCCTTTGTGATGAACATGTCAAACAATAGTTCCTTTTTTCCCTTTTTTTCTTCCGATCAAGAGAATACTTATATTAAGCTCTCTAGAGTGATATTAGAAGTTGAAAAACCGAGTTTACAAGAAATGGAGGTAAGGATTGCCACCAAACGCACAAAAAGAAAAACATAACTGATTAAATAGATAAGAACAAAGGTTAATTTGGCCCTTTCAAATTATTGAGGGAGAAGGAGAGGTAAAAAGTTCACTATTTTGCGGATGGTGAAACTTCTAAGAGGGAAGTCATCGTTAGTAAGTAAAGGAGAGAGATAGAAATTTTCCTTATTAATTTGATAAATCATTGACTCCTTTTTTTAGTAAAAGATTTCACTTTTATTTTGATTAAGAAAAAAAGAAGCATACACACAGAAACACGAACATGAGACACTCATTCCGGCAATAACAGTTGCCCCTATACACCCAGTGTCATTGGTTCCTGTTATTCCCAGATTGACACTGAGAGGGGGGGGGGGTGAATCAGTGTCTTCAAAAATTCACTTCAATGTGAAGCTTCTTTAATCTCGAAACAAGATTAATTAGAACATTCTCGTAGCTATCAATTGCACAAAGACACGTCCACCACACACCACTATGTGGCTGGGTCTACCAGACAGTGTACCACCACTCTGCAATCAAGGCACTCCAATATGTGCAACAAAGAAAAATAAACAAATAAACGCAATGCACCAGAGTTTACGTGGTTCGGCCAAATTGCCTACATCCACGGAGTAATACCCTACCTAGGGTTTCGTATATTACTCAATACACTCCTAGATATTTTGACTGCTACAACAGTCCAAGAACACCAATCCCTGCTATAGTCTAAAATGCAATTCAGACAAGGGCACCAACCCCAACCCCCTAGACAAGCTCCAACTTGCTAGGTCACAATGTAAACCAATAATTCAAGTTCCCCAAATTACATTCATGATCTAGGTTCTTCATCATTAAACATAACCTAGAAAATAATAGACAATAACTTGTGAATACGGGTTACCTCAACTTGTGTAAGATGCATGGTAACAATACTTGTTTCTCTTTTTCTCCAACTCTTTTTTTTTTTTTTTTTTTTTTTTCAATCTTTTTCAGTTTTCTCTCTTTAAAAAAAACCATATACAACCATGTTCCCTTCTTTTCTTCTGCTGCTTCTTCTTCCTTCTCTTTCACTTTCTTTCTTGTTCAGCAAAACAAAAGACTTCCTTCAACAGCAACTTCTTATTGTTCAAAAACGCAGTGTTATGAAAAAGTATAACGCAAGTGTACGAGAGGAGTTCAAGAAGATGAAGAAAAACTTATTCCCAAGCTTCAGATCTCCAAAGCCAACTAACGTCTTCTGGTTCGACCTCCACGCTCTTCCCAAGCTCCTCAAAACGTCCTCCCTCTTCTGCTGGAGTTTGCTCTCCTTTTATAGATTAATTTAACTCAGAGTTTGAATCAAACCCAGAGTTCCTATCTGACTTAAACAAGGAGTGTTTTGACGTACAAATCGGACTAACTTAGAGATCTCCAATGAACAATCCCACCGTTGGATTTTAAGATTAAGAAGTCTTGAAGCTCTCCTCCAAAAATCGGCTCAATCGGACACTGGATGACCATCCGATGAAGAGGTTGATCAAAACTGGACAGAGACCCTCTAAAACGGGATTCTTGAGTTTTCTTTATTTGAATTGGATTCTTTCTCTCGGAACCTTTTTGTGTGTTGCTGTACCATATCAAAGCCCACTTAAGTTGCCAACAATGACAACACCTTCATTTTAGGCCAATGGAACAACAGTTCCCATAAATTTCAAGAAAGCAAAACCAAAAAAAAGTTCCAAGTCCCCATCAGGTTGGGACCAACACTCAACCAAACCTAAATCTAGGAAGCTGCATAGAATCTCAATTCAGCTCCTTTCGCACATGTCCAGGCTACTCTCCAATAGGGACTGAAGTTTGATCCTTTGCCATTGACTTAGCAAGGTAATTTGCCACTGGATTTGCCTCAAGTGAGTTGTCCTAGCCTCATGGGGGCATGATATAAAAACAATGAGTAATCCTCTATTTAATTTCCTCCAAGTAGCTTAATAGGCCATGCCAATTTAATTTGAAGCACAAACCAAGATTCAATGATACTGTATGGCCAACACTACACCCACCCACTAAATCCATCTCAACCCATAGCTTCCTTACTCCAAGTGAATGAGCTGCTGCTATGCCCTTTATGAGACCCAAAAACTTTGCCTTTAGGCTCAATTTTACTCCCAAGTACCATATAAAGGACATCAACAGCCCTTGAGTCCCAAATCAACCCCCCCCCCCCCCACAACTGCACTACCTGGATTCCCCAATGTAAATCCACTTATATTTAGCTTACACCATCCTTCTAACTTTCACTGCCACACTACCTCCCTTGGGACCTGTAGGGCAGCACCTTGATCAAAGTGCTATCCGTTTTGCGATTTCTAGCTCTTAATTCTCCTACCCTACCTCCACACTATAGGTCTCAAACTACAGCTCTAATAAGATCGTCTTGAAGATCCACTACACACCACGGGCCATATTTTGATGTCTTCTTGTATTGTGTTCCAACCAATAAAGTAGGGTATCAAAATGAAGCCTTTCATCCACGTTAACTATTGACTTATTAACTTTCAAATTGTAGACAAAGCCTTGTTGGTGAACCTCCACGAGTCCCACAGGTTCTCTACCACAACAAATCCGGTGTTTCATGCTTGCATCAAACATGTGGCGATAGATTATCACTTCTTCCATAATGAAGTGGCTAATAAATGACAACTTGAGGTTTGTTTCTAATTCACAAAGGATCAACTAGCTGATATTTTCACAAACCGCTTTCCTTTCAATGGTTCAATCTCTTACTGGGCAATCTCAATGTCTCCGCTCTGCCATTGAGATTAAGGGGACATGTTGGTGAACCTCTATGAGTCTCACAAGGACGCTACCACAACAAATCGCAGAGGCCAAGTTTGAAGAGTTTTATCCCAAGTGAATCACCTCAAATTGTTTCGATCAAATGTGAAGATCCCCATTCAGATAAATTCAAATATAAAATTCAAACTCGAAGCTACAACACAAATCAAATACCTTAATAGTCAAACTCGGCAATGATCCTCACTCTTATCCAAGACACTTTCAAATTCAAGAGTTGTAACTTAGTAAGAAACTCTTTATGAATTTTTATGTAAGTCATGTACAACCATTTTGAATAATGTACAAAAACACCGTAGTTTTCACCATTGTGGACATAGGTTGAATCACACAACCACTAAAACCTTTTGTCTTCTTCTCTATTTGCCTTCTCCTTTCTCACATAAAATACCGATTTTATCAAGCCTTCTATACTAAATATTACAAACAAGACCTTCCACTTATCAACATTTACAACATCGAAGTTAAGGTCTTAAGACATATATAAGATTATTAAACCATTTACTCATAGAATGAGCCCAAAAAAAAAAAAAAATCTACGTGCACAATCAAAATCCTCAAGACAAAACTCATTCGTTTACTTGAAAATAAGTTAGGGAAACCATTCTCAATCATTTGGATATCAGGTCAAGTGAATGATGCTTTCATTCACAGCAGTGTCAGTAGAGTGCTAGGACACCAACTTACGTTTGCTTAAACTTCAATCGTTGGTGCACCAGAGATTATGTTTTCACTTTCATAAAAGGCCTTTTCAAGTACAAGAATTAAAGTGATGCCCTTGTGTAGTTTATCATGTGAAATGAGTGTTTGACTCGGAACTTTGATCATGACTGTTATTTTAAGATTTAATTTATAGACAAAATATGCTCAAAAGTTTATATTCCATGTAAAGAAATTACAAATATATCAATATTCAATTAAGAAAGAAAAAAAGGAAGTCAGAATGACCGAAACCTAGTTTGATATAGATACATTATATTAACAACAACAACAAAAAATGTAAATGGAAGACTTGAAGAGCCAAAACACAAGCAGTAGGGAGTAATGCTGGATGACCCAGAAAGGAAGGCTAAGGCTGTGGTTCTTGTTTGGGTTTGTTTATTACAGGAGGAGTAGGAATAGTGCCAAAATGCACTGCAGGCTGATTGAGTTGTGTCGCAAAAATTGGAGTAGCAGTGCTCTTCTCGAATATTTGTGGTTGTATTATGTGAGGAACCCAATCAGAACCTCCACAAGTAGCACACTTCAAACCAATTCTGACTGATCCTGGAAGTTGGTAATTTACAGAAATAATTCAGTGGTCAATCACTTAAGATAAAAACATTTTCTCAAGTCGCATTAATGAATTGAGAAACCTTCAAGGAGGGTTGAATGAACGAACCAGCTGATGGTTTTACTCCAAATATGTTATTCGGCTCATGAAATGGGTTTCCATGTTGAGGGAAGCCGGTGTCCTTTGAAACAGGGTTATGTCCATTCATAAAAGATCCTGCAAAAGCAAAAAATATTCCTCTTTAGTTACCACCTCATGAAAGGTACTTGAATAACCCATAAGATCAGAAATTGTTGGAAATTATTGTCAGATTCTTCAGCCTTGAAGGGAAGCTGGATTTAATATCTATAGAGAAAGTTGTTAGAAAATAATTAAGTGTAGACTCAGTAGTTGTGCCACTAGATACATACTGTTCTTATGATCGTCGATGCACCCTATGATGCAACCGGGAATATGCAAATTGGCCTCCAAGATTAAAGAGCCCCTAGTTCCCCTACTGCTTGTGCACTCAACTATTAACCTCTTTGAGCATTATAGGGTTGCGCTCAGTCTATTGTGAAGTACTAATACTAGCATTACTCTTGAAACTCAACATAAATCAAGAATTCATGCAATATCTCAAGAGTGCCTTGACAAAGGAGAGACTTCACACTCGATGTTTGATGCTTAATACGTAGAAGGTAATGAAACTCTACAATTTATAGCCAAAGAAGAGAAGTGGAATAAAGAGGATGAAGTAGCATAAACTGAAGAGATTAAAAGAAATAAGAGCCCTGTAGAAGTGGCTCAAACAGCTGAACGAATTAAATGAAAAATTAAAGTAATTAAATTTGATCAAATAAATAAACCAATCCATTTTGAATATTAAACAGTTTTCAACCCAAAAAAGAAAAAAAAAAAATCTTAATGTGAAACATATAAAAGCTTCCAAGCGAACTAAAAAAAGGAGTTATGCGCAGTTCTTTGTGTGTGACCGTATTCTCACCAGATAATGAAGTGAAAGGCATCTTATTTGAAAGACAAGTAGCTGTAAATTGAAAGACATGCACAGAAATCAGAGATCCAAAAGCACTAGATTGATTTTCTACTACTTTCATGCCTAACAAGATTGAGAATTTGAAAAGGCTGAAAAGGAAAAAAAATATCTGGTGCAGCAGATAGAATGAGCCATAAGCATTTTAAATAGAAGAAATGGGTTCGGGATAACTTACTCATTTTCCAATGGTCCCAATCGAACATCCTTAATCAAGGAAAGCTTTATAGTTCTTTCGACCAGTGCAATCAGCTTGAAACCAAAGCTACATATTAAATACGATATGTGTAGATACATTTAAAGCTCAATGGTCAATGGAAACTTTCTAGATTACAGGTATGTTGACTTGTTTCAACGCGTATTACAAAACTAATTATTTTTTTAAAATCATATCATATATTGATTAATGCTTAATCATATATATATATGAGATAATTTTGGTCATTAAGCATTAATCAATATATGATTTTGAAAAATATATATTGTGAATTATTAAGGATATTTTAGTCATAACACATTGTATTAGATAATCTGAGGGATATTTCGATCCTTCTAGATTTGAAATTTGAAAATACTTAACGGTGGCTAACGGTGTTTGTCTGGTTGAGACATGTTGGCGTGATAGTATAATACACTCACAAATATATACTTTCAAGAAACGGAGCTGGATAAAAATTAGAACTGTACTAAGAACAAAGAAACTTTACACACAGCTGAAGTATTGCAACACCTTTGTTTCTTAGAGGCTCTCTCTCTTCTTTCTGTCTTAAAATTTCATTACAAATGGGAGTGAGATTCATTTATTTATAAGGGATGTGAACTGAATAAAATAATAATTTGTTTCTTTTTCAATCTTCTACTTCTTTCCGTAATCTTCTACTCTTTTCTACATTCTTCAAACTTCTTCTTTTTTTAGAATTCTACGACATTCTACAACTTTCTTCAAGATTCTTCATCTTTCTTTAGAGTTCTACAAGGTTCTTCAAGGTTCTTCTAATTTCTTTAGAATTCTACGGCTTTCTTCAAAGTTCTTCTTCAAGATTATTCATCTTTCTTTAGAGTTCTACAAGCTTCTTTAAGGTTCTTCTACTTTCTTCAAAGTTCTATGACTTTCTGACATCATCTTTGCTAGGTGTCAGGTTTCTACAACTTTACCAAGTCGGTTTGAACTTTAACACTCCCCCTCAAACCCAACTTGTCATGCCAACTTGTGCTCTTAATTTCTTGAATACTTAAGTCTAAAGTGGCTTTGTAAAAATGTCTGCAATTTAATCTTCAGTTTGACAATATACTAGCTTCACATTGTTGTCTTTCACATGCTGTCGTATAAAGTGGCACTTTGTGTCAATGTTTGGTTCTGCTGTGGGCCAGTGGATTCTTTGCTAGAGAGAGCGCTGACTTATTGTCAATGTATATGGTTGTAGGATCCTCTTGTGGATGATGCATCTCTTGCATAAGATTCCTCAACCATATTGCTTGGCACATACATGATGTTGCTGCAGTACATTCTGCTTCACATGATGAAAGCGTCACAGTTGATTGCGTCTTTGATGACCATGAAGCTACTGTAGATCCAATAAGAAATACATACCATGAAGTACTTTTTCTTGTATTTAGGTCTCCCTCATAGTCATTGTCAGCGTAGCCAACTAGTCTTGGATTATTTGACTGAGTATAGAATAGGCCTTTAAAAGTTGTACCTCTTATGTACCTGATATGGAGAGTTTATGATCTGACCGGGTTCATACCTTGTCCGACCCTCGACCCGGTCGAGACGGAGAAAACCGAATCGCTCCCGAGCGAACCGGAGCCGGAAGATGGCTTGCTGAAGAAGAAAGATTATTCTGCTGCAAGCGTGCCCTAATCTTACTTATGGATCAGGGTAATCACCCTGATGACAGCAGATTCAAATTGACGGCTGCGGATAATCATCATCAAAGGGATAACTATCGCATAACCTAACGGTTATCTCAGGAGTCCTCTACTAGCCCAAACTAGTAGAAGTCTATCGCTCAACGGATCTTATTGATAAAATCCAACGACTACCCGAAGAAGGCTCGAGTGCATCCAACGAAGGAGATTCGAAGGTACACTCTATATAAACCTCACTACCATACAAGGTGTAAAACCCAGCCCTAACCTTGACCCGGAAACCTTGTTATTTGTAGGTCCGATGACCCGGAGTAAAGTAAGAAGTCAGCTTTGGGCCATCCCAGTGGAGGACTTGGTGTCTGGCTTTGAATCCATGAAAGTTGATGATGAAGTTCTATTTATGGAAACTGAATCTTGACGAAGATCGGATTAGTTGATGGACTTGGAGTGCTCTCTATCTTGGTTTGAAGGCATTTCTACCTATTAGGTAAGTCACTTGACTTGTGTGCAAAACCCCTTTAGGATTGGATTTGATCTGGGCCTTCAATTCCCTGTTTTGGACTTGCTGTCAGCATTGGTCGACTGATTGGTCGATCGGGCCGATCGACCAATCCACTCGACCAATGAGTGCTTGTCTTTGGCAATTAGGTTTTTCTTGCTCTATTTAAGTCCAATCTCGAGTCCACTTCGTATTTGCTGCCTCCAAACTCTTTGGAACGAACCAAAGACCTCTGCAAGTCATCTCCTTTGCATCCTTGGTGTTTTCTTGATGGATCTTCGTCGAAACTCTTCCTTTTGCATCAAAAGGTATGTCTACTCTCTCTTCTTCTCCTCCATCTTTGTTTTTCTTTCCTTTTTGAGTTGAGACAGTAGAAGAGATGCTGCATTCTCTGTTGCAAACATCTCTGAACATGTTCTCCTGATCATCCTAAGGATTTGAGGCTAGAACAATGATCTTAACCATGATCATTGCAAGCTTTTGAAGGAATCATGATCAAACCATGATCTAATCTTGTTAAACTTCTGATTTGAATTCTGATCTCTTTGGATCTTCTATATTGATCATGTTAGTAGTTAATTACTGTGTTTTCTTTCCATGATCCATGATCTATCAATCTCTAGTTGTTCTCTTCTACCATACTATGTGTTCTTCATGAAGCATGGTAGTTACATATATGGTAGGTTTTATTTCCTTATTTAGATTTATGCTTCTAAGCCTTTTTCCTTGAAGATCTAAGTATGTTTTCATGATACCTTTACCTGAAGCAATGATCCATCCTCCTATTGTTCTTGTCTTTGATTTCTATTTCGAATTCATCAAGATCCATGGTTGATCTAATTATGGTAACTTTTTGTTTCCTAATTTGGATCTTGATGTCTTGATTTGATTGGTGTTTTGAGGTCCCCTATATGTTAGAATACTACTGATGTAGTTTACCCCTTGATTAGTACCCTTTTGAACCACCAAATTCGGATTTCATATCTTAAAACTCTGTTTTTTTAGGCTACTGTCTGCATTGGTCGACTGATTGGTCGACTGGGCCAGTCGATCAATCCACTAGACCAATGAGTTCAGCAACTCCAGAATTGGTCTGTGTTGGATGTTTTGGTATCTTTTCTGTTAGGGATCTTTCCTAATATGTTGTATATACTTGTTTAGGACCTTCTTCTCAAGTTTGCCAAGATCTTACTTGACTTCTTAGGATTCCTTTGCAAGTTATAAAAGGTAAGGATGGTTATTTCCTTAATTACATAGATAGCATGAATCTAGTTTCTATATTTGAATATCATTGACATGTTTCCTAAATTAGATTCTTACAATGATATACTACTGTTGTATAACTTTGATTACAGTAGCATTACTTGTTCATGATTAATTGATTCATGAATGATTTATTTACCAATTATGTACAAGTTGATTGTACTTATTGATTTCTTTCCATATATGAAGTTACCATATATGTGATGATATGAATTGATGCATGTGTATGCTTAAATATGGTTTGGAAAGGAGAGGTGTCCTTTCGACACTTCTGTCCTTGGACTACTACGGGAATATTATGGGATGTTTCCGGAGATGCCCTCTGGACACCTTCCTAAACTGTTGGATGACATATCTAGGATTGTCTAGTAGTGTTTGGCTAGGATGTCCTGTTATGTCGACCCTAATCGGAGGGGTATTGAGACCGAACGACCCGTGGTAGCAATGGGGATTCATGGGCGCTCAAGACCGGTAACCAACCCGTGAGAGGACAGGAATCACCTTGTGGGGGCCATTTATTGGTAGGGTTGCATATGGTTAGACTTGGGCTCACGGGCGCTTAAGACCGGTAACCAACCCGTGAGAGGACGTGAGAGCTTCCCGTTTACCATATGTGGATGATCAATAGGGTTGATGAGTCCGTAGTCAGGGACTATGAGGACTCTAGTGTGAAGGATACCGGAAAGGATCGTCGGGGACGAGGAATGGACGTATCTGGATCCGACTTGATGTAACTAAGTAGAAGACTTGCATTTGGCCAGGTTTTACCCCGACGTGCGCCAAGTACTTATACCAAATGGTTGTGAGAGAGTGTGTTGACTTAACCCCCGCCATGGTTTGTCCTGAGGGATGAAGGACCCATTACCAATCGGCTGCTCAAGACCGGTGAAATGATCCGTGAGAGAATCCAAGATATCTTAAATGGTTGAGGATGTGAGTGGACTTTCCTAAAGAAGTACGGTGCTATGACTTAAAGCATGTCCGCCAATAGAGACCAAGCATACATAGAGTTAGATTCATTCATTCATTGCTTGTCTCATATCATATTGCATTTATGTTTGTTCCGGAATCCTCGCCATTTATGTTATTATGGATTTTAATCGCCTTTACCGAGTTTCTTTGAAACTCATTCCTTTATTGTACAATATTTGTTAGACTATCCTGCAGGTACTGAATACTATGACGGTCCCTATGAAGAAGCGCAAGCCGAGGAGACATATCTCCAGGAAGGTGAGTGCAGTTACCACAATTACACTGAAGATCCCGCGAGTGGTTATGCTCCGTACGATGCTTAGTCCGACCATTGAGTGGAAGCGTCCTTGTGCCATTTATGAGATTTACACTTATAAGGATGTTGTCTATAAAGTGGAGAACAATTTAGTTACCCAATGTACTTGCTACTGGGATTAGATTTTTGTCTAGTTTATTCTTTTTAGAGTTACTTTTCCGCTGGTTGTAGAGTGGGATTTTTGCCTCACTTTACTTATCTGTTTGATACTCTGATTATAACTATCTTTCTGATTTATTTATGATTCATTCTTTCTTTATTGGATCTATGGTTTATCTTCCGCACTTTTATTATGATTGTTCATGATTATGTTATTGTTTATGTGGGAGGCTGATCACTCGATACCCGATCTTGGGCTGTGGATCACACTCTCGGGTATGCCGGATAGGGTACCGGCTGGGAGGACGTGATGATTGGTATCGAGCCCAAGGTTCGAGGAGATCCTAACCACAAAAGACAATAACTGAACATTCCTGAGTCATTGATCTAAAATGACTCTTCTACTCTTAGAAGTGAATAATAGAACACTGAATTAGAAACTTAACCTTAGAGGCATAACAGAACATTTCAGAATAACATACCATAATTATACTTGAACAAATGTCATTAATGCAAGGAAAAGAAAGGTGCATAATATACAATAATTAAGTGAAACAAAATGAACTTCATTAATTTCAGAAGTTTTTACAACGATTACATCCGAAATGCATAAATGGAAATCGTAGGGTACAGTCTATCTAGGTGATCTTCTCCGATCTCTCGTATGCTCCGAACTCCTCCGCTAGCCGAGTCACCCGATGCTCTATTCTATCCTCGTCGTGACTCCATCCTCTCGTACATCTGCTCTCGTCCGACCTCCATCCTCTCTAGCATGGAAGTCATCGATCTCATCTGTGCTCCAAGATTTGAAGTCTCCGGAACGCATGTGAAGGGCCACCCGCCTCGAAGTGTGATGAAGGAAACTCGTGATGCACGGGCTCGGCCTCGTGCATATCCGCATCATCTCCGGCCTGATCATCACTATCAGGACCGATATCCTCTCCTCCATCCTCCGACCCCCGATCCTCATCCTCCGATTCATCATCATCCTCACCCTCCGGACCAGGAGATCTCTCCGATCGTTGTAGTCTCATCCGACGAATGGTCCGAGTCCCAATAGAGTATCCCAGTGAACCGGTGTCCACTGGTGTATCCTCGAAACTCACCCCGAAATGCCCGAAGATCAAAGTCGGTAGCCTCCCATAGCAAAGGTTCCGCATGCTAGGCCGCAGAACTAAGTCCAAGCATGACCTGCTGAATGATGTAAGAGAGATCGATCTCGAAGCCCATGTAGATGCGGTAGATGACTAAGGCCTCCATCACTATGACCCGATGGTGATGTCCGGCTTTCGGCATGATGTTTCGGACGACTATGCGACCGATAATCCGTGCAGAATCCGTCATCCGTCCGCTGGTCCACGGAGTGAAGCATCGACGGCTATCCCATAGCGTAGAGCATATCTCGCGTAGCTCGTACGGCATCGGATGGCTGTCCGGATCCGCTCCTGCAGGTATCCACACACACCGCTTGTGGATAGTAAGGAACCTGCAAGATCTCAGCCAGTGTTCGGGTAGAGAAGCGAATCTGAGTCCGGAAGACCCTGCTCCTAAGGACAAGTCTAAGCGGATGTCCTTGGCCTCGAGCCTCCTCTGTGTAGGTAAGGTTGCTGAAGAACAACCTCACTAGTTCCGGGTATACCGGCAGATCCTCGGTGAAGAGATGAGTCCACTGCAATGTGTTGAATCTCTGCCCGAATCCTAAAGGCTCCGAGCTGGCGTAAGTGAAGTAGACGTCCCATCTCGATATTGCGATGGCCGAAGTAGGCCTCGTACGGGAACTCGGCCCGAGGTGTGTCAAACATGTCACAGTCGGTCTCCTAACCTCTGCCCCTAAGAGCACCTACAATGCGACCACGACCTCTACCTCGTCCTCGCCCTCCCCTCTGCGTAGTGGGTATCTGTGAAAGAGACAAGAGACAATTCCAGTTGGTGCTACTTTAAGATTTGAGCCAAAAGGGTATTTTCGTAATTTTTCGGAAAATTTCAAATTTGGGGGAAATTTGATTTGAACATACTAGCATGTGCACAATACTTGGAATTTCATGTCTATGAAGTTTGTTTGATGAAAATCGATCGAAAACTTGGATTTAAGCGAAAATTCAGCAAGAAAGAAATTTGGGGATTTTGCAATTTAGGTCAAAATTGGATTTTTGAAAAGTTGAAATTGGTTAAATCAAATTGTATGGACCTATCTACAATGTCATCTTGAGCATGTAGCATTTGATCTCGTGCGAAAATTTCAAGCGGTTTGAGAGAAAACGGAATTTTTCTAAAAGATATCGATTTCGGTATAAAAACATTGCGAGATGAACACCAATATGTTAAAACTTGTTGTCTATGCATGGCATCGTGTTTAAAACCTAGGGAATATGTTTCTAAGCATTCCTAAGCATGATTTCTAGCATTGGATACAAGTAAAGCATGGTTTTATTGAAATGCAAGCATGAGAAGATGAAAATGGAAGAAAGAATAAGAGATTTACCTTGTTTGTGAAGATTGTGTGTTGTGGTGTTGTTGTTGAAGCACCAAATCACCTCAAGAACACTTGTGAGAACTCTTGGAGACTTTCCCTAGAGCTCTCTCACCTTTGGAAGAAGTTAGAATGAGGTTGGAATGTGAAAATGAGGCTTATAATGCGAATTTTCGCATTCTTGCTGCATTGGTCGACTCATTGGTCGATGGGTCGATCGACCAATCACTCGACCAATGGTCACAGACCTCATTTGCTGTTGAATTTTTGGAAAATGTGATTTTTGCCTTATGGATTATTGTTTGATGACTATATGGATATATTTGAGCATGATTTAAGTTTTCAAATCATTTGGACTTGTGGTTTATGTTGAAACTTCGAAATTCGGTATTTTGATGTTCTCGGTTTTGCAGAATGGTTACTCTGAGAAGTGGGCGTGGAGAATCCAGTGGTCAAGGAGGTGGTGAGATACCTCATGGTGGTGGTGAGATACCTCATGGAGGTGGCGAGATACCAAATGTTGATCAGGGTACTCATGAGATACCTGGTGCCCCGAATGTTGGAAGTTTCCGAGATATTGCCAATATTATGGGCAATATGATGCAGCAGCAAGCAGCTCAATTCAACCAGATGTTGGTGGGTTTCATGACTCTGCACAATGAGACCCGGGCTGGTGCTAATGTGAATCCTCATGCCGCAGTCCTGAATGCGGGAGGTTTAGCTGGAACTCCTCATACTCGCCTGATGGAGAGTTTTCTGAAGATGCAAGTACCCACTTTCACTGGAGTTACCAAGGACCCTTGTTTCCTAACAAGTGGCTTCGTGAGTTGGAGAAGGCTTTCCGACATCTGCAATGCTCGGAAGCTCAGAAGATTCTTTTTTGAGCAGAAGTTACAACAAGAAGCTGATGCATGGTGGATCTCCACTCGGCCTGTTTTGGAAGGTTTGCATGCAGGAGTTGTAACTTGGGAGCTGTTTAAAGAGGCTTTTTGTATGAACTACTTTCCCGAGGCGGTAAAAGATGCGAAGGAAGCTGAGTTCATGATTCTTACTCAAGGATCTCTGTCTGTGTTGGAGTACCAACGAAGTTCGAGGAGCTTCATTTCTTTGCTCCGCATTCTACGAAGGATGACCTCGCCAAAGCAAAGAAGTTCTTCAAAGGACTGCGCCGTGCCATTAAAGCTTACCTCACGATCCGGCATATAGTGAGCTATGCTCAAGTGGTGCGAACTCGAAGAAGTTGGAAGAAACCGAGAAGGAAAGTGCTCGTGTGCAAAAGCCACTGGCAGTCAAGGAATTTTGGTTTGGTGGATCGTAATGACCGTCGTTTTGTGAGACCTACACCCTACCCCACTCCTACCTTTCGGGCTAAGAGTGTAGGTCGAACGCGGGTTTTCAGCAGCCCGGCCGTTTAGACGAGATGGCGGAAACCGACCACCAGCAAGTGCAAGTGCAAGGCCTATTGTTCGAAGCCCTCTGTTGCAGCCACCCTGTTGGATCCAGCAATCTGTTTGCTTCTCTGCAAGCAAGCTGGTCATTTTGCTCGTGCTGTCCGAAGCGGCCCGCCCAGCAGCCTGCCCCAGTGGTGAAGAGTGCTCCTGCTCCTCCCTCCGGTAGAGTTTTCAGTATTACCGGTCTTGAGCGGATCCAAGCCATGAAGTGATTACAGGTACATTGTTAGTTGCTTCTATTTCTGCATTTGTCTTATTTGATACGGGTGCATCTCATTCGTTCATGTCATCGGCATTCATCAAGAAGACTAACCTAATCCCTGAGAAGTTGTCTAGTTGTTTATTGATTAGTACACCTACTGGTCCTGTTGTGAAACTAGATAAGGGGTTATCTAAATGTCCTGTGTTGATTGGTGAGAAGAACTTGGAAGCCAATTTTGTAATTCTTGACATGAAGGACTTCGATGTTATTTTGGGAATTGATTGGTTAACAGCCCACAAAGCTGTGTTCCTTTGTTCCTCAAAGAAGATTCAGTTCCATATTTGTGGAAGTCCGGTCTTTGAATTTCAGGGTGAAAAGAGAAGGGTTTGTAAGAAGGTGCTTGTCTGCACCTGATGCAAGTCTATGCCCTAGTGGATGACGCTTCATCCGAAGGCAAGGGTATAGTGGAGAAAAGAGTCGATGAAGTCGAGTTGTCTGCGACTCCGTTGATGTTTTCCCTGATGATCTATCAGGAGTGCCTCCGGACAGGGATGTCGAGTTTTCTATTGATCTCGTCCCTGGTGCCGCTCCGGTATCTAAAGCTCCGTATAGGATGGCTCCTACTGAATTGAAAGAGTTGCAAAATCAGTTGAATGAGCTCATTGATAGAGGTTTCGTACAGCCTAGTGTGTCACCTTGGGGAGCTCCGGTCTTGTTTGTCAAGAAGAAAGATGGTAGTATGCGCTTGTGCATCGACTACCGTGAGTTGAATAAGTTGACTATCAAGAATAGATATCCGCTGCCCAGAATTGATGATCTCTTCGATCAGTTGAAGGGTGCAGTTGTGTTCTCAAAGATTGACTTAAGGTCCGGATATCACCAATTGAAAGTGAAGTCTAGTGATATCTTCAAGACAGCTTTCCGAACGCGGTATGGTCACTACGAGTTTAGAGTCATGCCTTCGGATTGATCATGTTAGTAGTTAATTACTGTGTTTTCTTTCCATGATCCATGATCTATCAATCTCTAGTTGTTCTCTTCTACCATACTATGTGTTCTTCATGAAGCATGGTAGTTACATATATGGTAGGTTTTATTTCCTTATTTAGATTTATGCTTCTAAGCCTTTTTCCTTGAAGATCTAAGTATGTTTTCATGATACCTTTACCTGAAGCAATGATCCATCCTCCTATTGTTCTTGTCTTTGATTTCTATTTCGAATTCATCAAGATCCATGGTTGATCTAATTATGGTAACTTTTTGTTTCCTAATTTGGATCTTGATGTCTTGATTTGATTGGTGTTTTGAGGTCCCCTATATGTTAGAATACTACTGATGTAGTTTACCCCTTGATTAGTACCCTTTTGAACCACCAAATTCGGATTTCATATCTTAAAACTCTGTTTTTTTAGGCTACTGTATGCATTGGTCGACTGATTGGTCGACTGGGCCAGTCGATCAATCCACTAGACCAATGAGTTCAGCAACTCCAGAATTGGTCTGTGTTGGATGTTTTGGTATCTTTTCTGTTAGGGATCTTTCCTAATATGTTGTATATACTTGTTTAGGACCTTCTTCTCAAGTTTGCCAAGATCTTACTTGACTTCTTAGGATTCCTTTGCAAGTTATAAAAGGTAAGGATGGTTATTTCCTTAATTACATAGATAGCATGAATCTAGTTTCTATATTTGAATATCATTGACATGTTTCCTAAATTAGATTCTTACAATGATATACTACTGTTGTATAACTTTGATTACAGTAGCATTACTTGTTCATGATTAATTGATTCATGAATGATTTATTTACCAATTATGTACAAGTTGATTGTACTTATTGATTTCTTTCCATATATGAAGTTACCATATATGTGATGATATGAATTGATGCATGTGTATGCTTAAATATGGTTTGGAAAGGAGAGGTGTCCTTTCGACACTTCTGTCCTTGGACTACTACGGGAATATTATGGGATGTTTCCGGAGATGCCCTCTGGACACCTTCCTAAACTGTTGGATGACATATCTAGGATTGTCTAGTAGTGTTTGGCTAGGATGTCCTGTTATGTCGAGACCCTAATCGGAGGGGTATTGAGACCGAACGACCCGTGGTAGCAATGGGGATTCATGGGCGCTCAAGACCGGTAACCAACCCGTGAGAGGACAGGGAATCACATTGTGGGGGCCATTTATTGGTAGGGTTGCATATGGTTAGACTTGGGCTCACGGGCGCTTAAGACCGGTAACCAACCCGTGAGAGGACGTGAGAGCTTCCCGTTTACCATATGTGGATGATCAATAGGGTTGATGAGTCCGTAGTCAGGGACTATGAGGACTCTAGTGTGAAGGATACCGGAAAGGATCGTCGGGGACGAGGAATGGACGTATCTGGATCTGACTTGATGTAACTAAGTAGAAGACTTGCATTTGGCCAGGTTTTACCCTGACGTGCGCCAGTACTTATACCAAATGGTTGTGAGAGAGTGTGTTGACTTAACCCCCTGCCATGGTTTGTCTCGAGGGATGAAGGACCCATTACCAATCGGCTGCTCAAGACCGGTGAAATGATCCGTGAGAGAATCCAAGATATCTTAAATGGTTGAGGATGTGAGTGGACTTTCCTAAAGAAGTACGGTGCTATGACTTAAAGCATGTCCGCCAATAGAGACCAGCATACATAGAGTTAGATTCATTCATTCATTGCTTGTCTCATATCATATTGCATTTATGTTTGTTCGGAATCCTGCCATTTATGTTATTATGGATTTTAACTACCTTTACCGAGTTTCTTTGAAACTCATTCCTTTATTGTACAATGTTTGTTAGACTATCCTGCAGTCTTGAATACTATGACGGTCCCTATGAAGAAGCGCAAGGGTAGGAGACATATCTCCGGGAAGGTGAGTGCGGTTACCACAATTACACCGAAGATCCTGCGAGTGGTTATGCTCCGTACGATGCTTAGTCCGACCATTGAGTGGAAGCGTCCTTGTGCCATTTATGAGATTTACACTTATAAGGATGTTGTCTATAAAGTGGAGAACAATTTAGTTACCCAATGTACTTGCTACTGGGATTAGATTTTTGTCTAGTTTATTCTTTTTAGAGCTACTTTTCCGCTGGTTGTAGAGTGGGATTTTTGCCTCACTTTACTTATCTGTTTGATACTCTGATTATAACTATCTTTCTGATTTATTTATGATTCATTCTTTCTTTATTGGATCTATGGTTTATCTTCCACACTTTTATTTATTTTTTTTTTTTTTTTTTTTTTTTTTTTTATTGGGGCGCCCCCCCCCACCCCCCCCCTCCCCCCCTGGCACCCCCCCCCCCCCCGGCCCCGGGGGCCCCCCCCGGGGGGGCCCCGCCCCCGGGGGGGGGCCCGACAAACCAACAAAAAGAATACTATCCGAGACTCAGGTTCAGACACATACTGATAGATCCAAACTATCAGCGTCCTGTTATCTAGATTACCTTTCCCGTTTCTTCATTCATTAGCTCTGTGCTTCTAGCAGAGCCGTTTGTGATTAAGTTCATCAACTGACCTAGCCTTCGGAGGTGGACTCCCGACCTCGGCGGTCGGGCCACATCTAACGCTTTCGTTTTGCGGGACATCACGTGGAGATCTAAGGGCTGAGCAGATTTTGGACGCATCATTTGGCGCCGTACGTGGGAAAGACTTGAAAAAGCCATGGTGACTAGATCAGCCGCGCCGCTGCACAACGCAATTCCGGTGTTCGGATCACCGGGTGAATAATCCAAATATTCCCCGGAAAGCCAAAATCCTATCGAGGTGGATGATGGCCGGGGAGGACGTAATCTTCCTCCCGATACAATCCAAGATCAATTGGATCAGGTAAAGATTCAACTCTTGGAGGTGAGCCAAGCACTCCGTTTGCTCACTAGGCGAGTGGTTTTACCACAAGAACACGATCAACACGATTCGAGGAGACGTGCATTGCCACGTGATCAAATACCACGTGACCAAAGAATGGCTGAAGACCGGAATGTTGATCAGAATTTCCGTGAAGGAGACCGAGGATTTCGTAGGATTGATGATCAACCAAGGCGAGGCGATCGGTTCAACAGAGACCGCAAGAGAGTACAAGCTGATTCAAATACAAGGTTGGATACGGGGGTAAGAACTCACTCACCCATTTGTCGGAAGAACCGTTCGTGATGATCGAAGCGGTTCGTGACGAGAGAAACGTTCGTGAAGGACGGGCTGTTCGTGATGATCGAGTAGCACATGATGATCGTGTTAATCGAGGTCGTGATCGTATTCTTGAAGATCACCCGACCCAGTTGGTCGGGAATTGGCCAACATCAACGAGAAGTTAGGGCAATTGGCTAAGGGAAGAATAGCGAGGATATTTACTCGGTCATTCGGAAGACTCCTTTCTTGAGCCAATTGTGGGATATCGGTTTCCCCCATAACTTCCGTTTGCCTACCTTCTCAACATTCGATGGCTCCGGAGATCCAACAGCTCACATCGGCTATTACCAACGAGACCATGGCGATTTCGGGTAATTCGATGAAATTTTATGCGGGGTTTTCGGTTCATCTTTAGCCTGGAGCGGCACAAAAGTGGTTTTCTAACCTCCCCTCGGGAAGGATCGTAAACTTTGATGAATTGGCGCGCCAATTCATAGGGCGATTCCCAGTGGGATACGAGTCAAGAAAACGGAAGAAACCTTGTTTCTTGTCAAACAAGGAAAGAACGAATCTATCAAAGAGTTTACGAAAAGATTCAACAAAGTGACGATGGAGATAGAAAACTTGGATGAACAAGTAGCGAGAACCGCTCTATTCACAGGACTCACAAATCGGAAACTCCTGGAGTTATTACTACGGGATATACCCACGACTTATGCTTGAGTTGGTACGGAGATGCCGAAGCGAGCTGAAGTCATGGAGATTCTAGATGCGCGCCGGGGAGATAATAAAGTCTCCAATAAGGAACAAAAGGCTCTGAGCGAAGCGAGAAGCCAAAGAAGAATGTTCGCGATCGGGTTGGAAGATCCCAACCTTGGCGCCAAAGATCCCCCGGTAGAAGTGAGTACACTCCATTGAATGCTCCTCGGGCCGATATTTTGAATATCCTCAAAAGAAAAAATATTTTGAAGTGGCCGCCTAAAATTCTTTTGAAGCCGGAGAGCGGCGGGATCGGGAAAAGTATTGCCGATTCCACAAGGACTATGGTCATTACACTAATGAGTTGTCGTCATCCGAAGGCGGATATTGAGAGATTGATATCTCGGGGACATCTGTCCGGTTTGTTAGCGGGAGAAGGGAGGAGCCACGTGGGCCACGTGCGGCTGCCCCTAAAAGGAATCGTTCGGTTAGTTCAGAACGATCGAGGGAGGCCCCGAAGTCCAAAAAAGGCAAGGAGGTGATTGAAGCTGCTACTCGGTCACCGATTCTTACCATCTTCGGGGGTCCAGAGCCTGAATCATTCCGGAGTTTAAAAACCAAATCCAAATCGGAGCCGGAGGCGCAGAAGCGGAAGAAGCTGAATGGTGAAGATTCTATCACCTTTAGCGAAGAAGACGAAAGAGACGTTTGTTTACCTCATGATGATGCTATAGTCATCAAGGTAGAGATTGCACGGCGGGAAGTGCATAGAGTATTGATTGATACGAGGTCTGCAGGTGACCTAATTTCTTACGAAGTGTATCAAAAATTGAAGGTGGATCAAGACTTGATGAAACCTTCATCTACACACCTATATGGCTTTGCAGGGTCGTCTGCAGTAGCGGAAGGATCGATTCAGTTGGATCTTTCCATTGGAAGTTTTCCTAAAGAAACAACTATCCAAATCAATTTTTTGGTGGTTCGAGAACTACCAGCCTATAATATGATTCTCGGGCGACCATCTTTATCCAAGATAGGTGCTATTGTTTCGACAAAGCACTCGAAGATAAAATTCCCGACTGATATGGGAATCGGTCAAGTCTCCTCGACCGGAAGATCTCTCGGCGGTGTTATGTTGCCTATTTAAAAGACAAGGAGGGTCCGAGGAAGGTTACTGCCCTCCCCATAGAAGTTCGAGATGATCGGGAAGAGACGAGAGATGCAAAGGCCCGAACCGGTGGAGAAAGCTGGAGCAAATCCAGCTGTGTACCGAGGATGAGAAAAAGATTACTTATGTCGGGTCGAGCAGTTTGGAAGAGTTTAAAGATGAGTTGAAGTTATTTCTTCAACGAGAATAAGGATGTATTCGCATGGTCTGCTGAGGACATGCCGGGGATCGATCGGGCCATTGCGAGCACAAACTACGGATAGACCCTAAGGCGAAACCGGTGATACGAAAAAGAAGAAATTTCTCTATTGAAAAGTATGAAGCCGTTCGGAACGAAGTTGAAAAACTTAAGAATTCTGGTTTCATAGAACCAATCGAGTGCCCAACTTGGTTGGCCAACGTGGTGATGGTGAAAAAGGCGAATGGGAAGTGGAGGATGTGTACGGACTACACGGATCTAAACAAAGCTTGCCCAAAAGATTGCTACCCGTTGCCTCGGATTGACCTCTTGATAGATGCTACTGCGGGGATATGAAACTTTAAGTTTCATGGATGCCTACTCGGGGGTATAATCGGATCCTTATGAATAAGGAGGATGAGAAGTATACGGCTTTCATGACTGATCGTGAAAGTTATTATTACAAGGTCATGCCTTTTGGCTCGAAGAATGCGGGAGCAACATATCGAGAGGGCCGTCAACAAGATTTTCAAAGAGCTGATAGGAAAGAATGTTGAAGCATATGTTGACGACATGCTTGTGAAAAGCTTTACAAAAGCAAATCACATTGCAGATTTGGTGAGGTTTTCTCGATCTTGAGGAAACATCAAATGAAGTTGAACCCCGAAAAATGTGCCTTTGGAGTTTCCTCGGGCAAATTCTTGGGTTTCATGGTATCACGAGAGGGGAATTGAGGCAAATCCTGCCAAAATACAAGCTCGATTGATATGGAGGCTCCCAAAACCGTTCGGGATGTACAATGTTTGACGGGGAGAGTTGCTTTGCCTTAAATCGATTTATCTCCAAGTCGGAGAAAAATGTTTGCCTTTCTTCAAGGCACTTAAAGACCTGAAGGGCGGTAAGGAAGCGAAGTGGACTGAAGAGTGCCGAGAAAGCTTTCGAGGAATTAAAAGAAGCACTTGGACAACCACCGATCTTCTCCGGACCGGAGAAGGGGGAAATATTACAGCTATATCTAGCGACATCCCTTTCGGCGGTCGGTGCGGTACTTGTTCGGGAGAAAGATAAGAAACAAGTGGCCGATTTACTATGTAAGCCACGTGTTGCTAGATGCGGAGACGAGATATTCGCAGATTGAGAAGCGAGCTACGGCTCTCATGATGGCCGCCGGGAAGCTAAGGCCATATTTTCAGAGCTCATCCAATTGAGGTATTTACAACTTTTCCTCTTAGTAAAGTTCTTAACAAACCTGATTTGTCTGCGGAAGGATGGTATCCTGGTCGGTTGAGCTAAGTGAGTTCCAAGTGAGTTTTAAGCCCGGAAGCGCAATCAAGGCTCGGGCATTAGCCGACTTTGTAGTAGAAACTACTTGCACCGTGGAACCCACCATTGAAGATCCCATTATACCAACCACTTGGGAGGTATATGTGGATGGTTCGAGTAATAAAGATGGAGCGGTATTGGAATTCTATTAAAAAGTCCAGCGGGATTTATTATTCGATATGCTTTGAGATTCGCATTTGATGCAAGTAATAACGAAGCGGAATATGAGGCCACGATAAGCGGGACTTCGGTTGTCAAAGGCATTAGCTATTGCAGATGTTACTATTTATAGTGACTCTCGGCTTATAGTCAACCAAGTCCGGGGGAGTATGGCATTAAGGAACCACGCTTGCAAAAATATCGGGAGATAGTGCGGGCATTTCAGAACCAATTTCGGAATTTGAAGATATCTCGGATTTTGAGGAATGAAAATTCGATGGCGGATGAGCTATCCCGACTAGCCAATGCCAAGGAAAAGAATCTAGACCCTTCGGTCTACATTGAAGAGGTAACTTTTCCAAGTTATCATGAGAAAGAAATTTCTTATATTGAAGCGAACGTTCTTTGGATGGATCCAATAATCGAATATCTAAGAGATGACAAGTTACCCGAGGATCCGGTAGAGGCAAGGTTGATCAAGATTCGATCAGCTAGATTTGTCATTTAGAATGGGAGACTATACAAAAGATCTTATCTTGGACCCCTTATGAGATGTATAGGCCCCGAAGGAGCAAAATCAGCTTTGGCTGAGGTTCATGAAGGAATTTGTGGCGCTCACATGGGTGGCGAGAGCCCTGGCCCACAAAATTCTAAGACTTGGGTTATATTGGCCTAAGATCCAAGAGGCTGCTATGGACTACGTTCGTCGATGTAGTAATGTGTCAAATTCATGCTACGATGTCGAAGCGCCCGGCGGAAATTATGACTTCAATTCTAAATCCTATTCCCTTTGCAATGTGGGGAATTGATATCATGGGCAAATTCACCAAGGCATCGGGCGGACGGGAATATCGATAGTAGCAATTGATTACTTCACAAAATGGGTAGAAGCCGATTACTGGCGACAATTACGAGAAAAAAAGTGGAGAAATTTGTGCTTGAATCAATCATATATCGCTTTGGGATTCCAAAGATAATTGTCATTGACCATGGTACTCGGTTCGATTGTCCACAATTTGAGCAATTACTATGGAACATATATGATCGAGCATCGTATGTCCTCGGTGGCATACCCCCAAAGCAATGGGCAGGTAGAGGTTACTAACCGAACACTCTTGGGAAGGAATAAAGAGAAGACTCGAAGGCGACAAAGCTTCTTGGGTTGAAGAACTACATAATGTCTTGTGGGCTTATAGAACTACGGTTCGAACACCTACGGAGAAACTCCATTCAGGTTGGCATATGGATCCGAAGCATTGGCACCTGTGGAGATAATGGCGGGGACGTTACGGGATCGTGAGTTCAAGGAAAAAGCAAATGAACAAGGACTGCTTGATAGTCTTGATTTGTTGGACGAAGTTCGGGCAAAGGCAATAGCACGAACTCAACATTATCAAAGAAGAATAGCGTCTCATTATAATACTCGAGTGAAGAATCGTCGGTACTTAGCCGGAGATTTGGTGTTGAGAAACACCCTAGCTTCCGACCTGCGTCACCAAAGGAAGTTGGACCCTTCCTGGGAAGGACCTTATATGGTTGTGAAACCGGTCGGTTCAGGAGCTTACAAGCTGAAGAACATAGATTCCCAGAAAAAGTTGGATCGTTCGTGGAATGCTAGGCATCTCAAAAAGTTTTATCCTTGAGGATGATTTCGATTTTGTTCGTGATGTAATCATTTTCAACTCAATCAATGCAATTTTTAGTTTTCAACAAACTATCTTTTGATTGGGGGGCATCATACACCACATTCAAGAACAAGATCCAACTATAAGGCATCGGATGAAAATTCGTGTGGGTCCTTCAACACTTATGGGAAATTTTTCGAACTTTCTTAAGTCGGGGCATCGGATGAAAATCCGAGTGAGTTCCTTTTGCAAGGTGTCGGTTTGATACCCGAGTGAGTTCCTTCGAGACTTATTGAATTTTTGAATTATCCTTAAGTATAAGGCATCGGTTTAAAACCCGAGTGAGTTCCTTCTCAGACTTATTGTATTTCTCCGGAAATCCTTAAGTATAAGGCATCGGTTTAAAACCCGAGTGAGTTCCTTCTCGGACTTATTGTATTTCTCCGGAAATCCTTAAGTAAAGGCATTGTTTGCGGACAACTAAGACCTAATGCAACGGCGATTCAAGTGGCTAGCAAAGTTCAAAGATAAAGTAATTTCTTATTTCTTCAGAAGATCCAAAGAGGCCAGTATCAAAATAATTACAAGAGCTGAATACAATCTTTGATCAAAGAAGAAAGTCATTACAGTGTTGTTAACAAGTTATACAAGATCGACGCGACTTTGCTAGAACAAACATATGAGTCAACCATTGGTGAGGAGTCAAGGAAAAGAAGAGAAGAAATGAGGATTACAAAAATATTTCGATATTCAGAAAATCCTCCGCAATTTCATACTCTTTGTCCAGCTTGTCCAGGAGAAGAATGGTCCTCGACCAAACTCGCATTCGGTACAAGCTCATCATAATTGACTTCTTCCAGCGGAGAATAAACGGAGAATCTTCCAGGATATTGCATAATATCTGGATCGGAAGGTGGAGGATCAATCTTATCCTTGGTCCGATCGGGAGGAGGAATACCCGGGTCGGCAAATACTTCGGGATGGCAAACAACACTTGTAGGGAGTCATATCAAAATGAGGATCTTTCCTTAATATTGATTCCCATACTTCGTTCTCACCATCCCGATGCTTTGCAAGTTATAAGCATTCAGCATATCAACAAAAAGGCTTCTTGTGTAAATACTTGAAGACGCAGGCTCTGCGAACATCGGTTGGAAGGGATTCGGGCAAAGGAACGACAGACTTGCCTTTCGGGTAATGTTTCAGATCCTTTAGCTCTGACTTTCCAACTGTCCGCTCCGGTCGCCGGATCTTCTCCCTGGCATCATCCAAGTCCGACCGAAGACGACCAATCATCGAATTCTTTTCTCCTGCCACCTCCCAAGCTAGATTCCGAAGGCGAGCAATCTCAACATCTTTAGCTTCAGAGATTTCCCGAAGCTTAGAAACTTCATTGCTCAACCTCTTGAGTCTAGTGCTTGCTTCCACTTGGTTGTGGAAGTTACAAGAAGACTCCTGCAAACAACTTTTGAGTTAGCGAGGAGCGAGAAAAGTAATTTTTCAAAATCGAGGATAATGAAGAAAGACTTACATCACCGGTGACTTCGTAAAGACTTCATCTGGAAGTTTGGAAAGAAGCTGCGCTCTCGGAAGTCATTCGAGTAGCAGTACACCATTCCAACGCTTTGTCAAACTCGTTTGACACTAATTCAGACGAAGGATGAGAAGGACGAACTACACCAAGCAAAGGATGAGCTTCATCACTTGTCACCCGACGGCGCTTCCTGGTAGCAAAATCCTCCAACTCAGAAGGAGAGGAGGAGGATGCCAAACAGGCACTGGAGTTAGAAATAGGAGCAGCACCTGCTGGGACCACACCTTCATCGAGACGCCAACATAATTGTCTCGGCTGCCCGAAGAGTCTTCTTCGGGGGTGCACCGACAGGCTCACCAACGAGCTCACCCGGCGGGAGTGCCGGCAGCACCATCGGCAACGGAGTGATCAAGATCTTCCTCGGGAAAGACGAGCGGTCACTTCGGGCAAAGGAGGCGCGGGACGGCATCAACGAAGCTGCGGGAATCGACTTGAAGATTCACCGCCGGCGATCGCCTTACGCTTGGAGGATTCACTAGCTGAAACCACCGCACCGGCCCCAATCACCACCGACGGAATGCTATTCTTACGAGATTTTGCTCTGATAAAGTTCGGGTTGATCTTGGGGGCCACTATGCAAAACAACAAAAAACCAGCCGTATCAGTACAGAAATAAACGACAGCAACAATGGGGAAACCCTAGTTTTCCAAAAGCTTCGACAGACCAACAAACTAAACCCCAAGTATAACTACTGGCAGGTTTATTTCGGGGGGAAGAGGAGAAAGAGATGAGAAATCAAAAAACTCACTTGTTCGAGAAATGGATAGAGGCTGTCGTTGGAGTACGAGGAACACGGAAGCGGGCCGAAGGACGAAAGGTTGCTTTGGCACTTTAGCAAATCTATCTTGCGAAGTCGGGATAGATGGAGAGTACCCACGAAGGCTTTAAATAGCCTAAGGTATAAGACGACGGTTGAAGGCTAAGGACAACCGACGACCCGGATCAAACGACGCTTCAAAATCCGCAAAAAGCAAGATCAACGGTCGAAGGGATGCCACATGGAAACATGTGGAAGCGAGCACCTGATGCGAGAGAAACCTCCAATCGTCGCACTTGCCATTAAAATAATGGATGTATTTCCGATTCATTGGAAACGATGAATGGTACACAAAAGCGGAAAACGTTTGAACTTCGCGAAAGGGAAACGTGCGGACTTTGCAATAAATGAAGTAGTGGGGAAGAATTAACGCATCTTCCCGAAACGCATCTTCACAATATTTCTATAAGATCATTATTCGGCGAGGAATGAAAAGTTAAGTGATAAGTTTTATCATTAATACTTTGATATTCAAGGCAATACTTGACGAGGAGACGGGGAAATTTTGAGGCCAACATGAATAAAGAAATGTCTATTCATTATATTGAGGGTACATCTTTACAAAAGAACAACTCCCTAAGCCTTTTCTTCATTGTTGCCCGAGGGACCACTGGTCGGGATGACTTTTCTCGGGACCATGAGAAGAGCCTTCCTCAAGAGTGGCATCGGCTGAATCCTCTACAGCAACAACTTGAGACTCGGCTTGTGATTTCTCCTCTGGAAGTGCCGGCTCGTCATCTGGATATGCCTCATATTGAGGGTCAGCTGGAAAAGGATCATCTTCTCCACCGAGCCCGGTCCGGGAGATCCATACCAACTTTCCCGAAGACCTCTGGGTGGCATACCTCACGAAAAGGAGCAATGTCGAAGTCGGGGATCGTTCCAAGGATCTGCTCCCAAACGTCGTTCGCCCCCATGCGATAAGCCCGAATGTTGTAGAAACCTAGCAATTCGGAGAAAGGTACGCTGTTCGGGTATTTCCGAATGCACTCCTTCCGAAGGTCGGCTTTATATGCTCGGGCTTGCTAGGGATTGCCAACTTCGATGTTCTTCGAGCTCCCTACTTTTGATTTCAAGGCTGTCGCCAAACAACGTGGCAGCTGCCTTTTGCTTCTCGGCCTTGCGCTCGGCGGCGAGAGACACGAATTCTCGAAGCTTCAAGAGCTTCCTTGAGGGAGATCACTTCTTCCTCATGCTTTTTTGCAGCCTCCACGGTAGGCTGCGGTCAGTGGTCTATTTCAGAAATTGGCCTTGGCCAATTTCTCTTCACAAGTTTGCGGCAAGGAGCTGGTGCGACCAACCCGGCTCAATGCTTCCATGTGTTGATAAAAGCTCAACCACAGCATTCTCGGGAAGATGGAAGATATCGAGAAGAAGTCATAAGAAATTATGAAAACATAAGTAAGCAAGAAGACCGTTACCTTGTAGATTGACTAACAAGGGAGGTGTCATCCAGGGCTTCAAACTCCTGGCGATCAAAAGGAGCGAGGCCGAGGAGCTCCACTCTGCCGGCTTTCTCGGGATCCCGAGTGACCCTGTCGGTCATCTTCGGGGTCCACTGGGGGGATGAAGATCTCCTCACCATCCGTCGAAGCTTTGGATTTTTTGTTGGAGGGAGCATCAATTGTGTCATGCCTCCTCTTGGTTCGGACGGAGGAGGAGACGTTAGCCCTCTCCACCATTGGTTTCTTCCCTTTACCCGAAGCATCGGCTACGGGCCTGATATTCCCGATACCCACGTAAGAGGGGTCGGGAGAGGGAAGAGAAGCCTCTTGATCTGCAGTCAAGACCACAGGCGATCGTTGCTCGGCTGTCACAACGGCCCTAGCGGCCTTCACCCGCGAGCTTTCGGGGTTCGTTCCGGGAGGCACTGCAAAGAAGAAGGACAAGAATCGAGAATTCAAGACATATCACTTCGAGTCAAATCAAAGGATGATGGTTAGAAGCTCACAATGAGCCAAGCCCCAAGATCTTGAAGGATGGAGTTATACTCCATTTCATATCCATGTATCTCTTGATACCACGGAATGGATTTGATCTTCCCGATGGCCGCCTCGTCTTCTCTGGATAAGGGAAGGCCCCGGTTACTTTCGGACGAAGAAGTAAACCTCCTCCGGGTGGTCGGGAAGTTAAGATCTGATGGAGGCGCTCGACGAGAAAAAGTATCGTTCGCGCCATCTTTTGTGATTAGAAGGGCAAGTTCCTTTGACAAGGATGCTGCCCCTCCAATCAAGTTCAGCCTTATTGCGTTTGGAAAGAAAGACCCATCCGGGAGGATGGGAGATAGAAAGAACATGAAAATGTATAAAAAGAGAAAGAGATGGCGTAATGCCAAGCTCAAAACACAAACCCAAGAAGCCGACGATGAGACGCCAGCTATTGGGGAGGAGCATTCGGGACAAATGTTCCAGTGATTCAAAACTGCGGAGAATAAAGGATTAAAAAAGGGAAAGCGAACCCCGCTTTCCGGTGCATCTATGTACGGAGAAAATTCACCCGAAAGGGATGAGTCAACCCTCTCATCGGGGTGGGGAGCCCTAACCTGATATGAGGAAGGAAGGTCAAAATCTTGGACAGCTGAAAGAAGGGTTTCTCCATTGTAAATGGAAGGAACAGAGCCGAGCCCACCATTGGACCCGGAGGTTTGAGGCTGCCTAGAAGACTCGACAATCTTGGAAGATCCGGACTCGAGAAGGACTGGGAGAAGTTTCGGTTTTTCTTTCAAAACCTTTTTGAGAAACTTCAGCGAACTCCTGCCGAGAGGACGGTTAGGGTTTTGTTATCACTATCCGAGCTTGTTCGGGAGCGGGGAGAAGCAAAAGCATCAACTGCTATCACCAACATGGGGTACTAAAGAAGCCCTATCATCCGCCATTACTCGTTTGATAAACTACAAAAAGAAAAGACCAGTAAACTTATTGATTCAATGGAGACGGAAGCTTGAGAGCGGGGAAGGCGCGAAGCGGACAACAAAGGTTCAAATTCCGAGACAGGAAGAATGAAACCTACGAAGACAACGAACCGCTTTTAAAACTCCCTTGCGAGTGTTCGGGAATCCGAACGATCGAGATTGATTCAAAATCTACGATCAAGATTCGAGGACGTTTTGAAAGTTTGAACTCACGAATCCGAAATAGGCGTTCGGAAACAGTCGCTTGGATGACGTGAGCCACGACAGATCAACTGCAACGAAGATACGTGGCCTTACACTCACAACGCTCGAGGAAAAGTGACCACCGCATTAAATGTGATATGACATTTAATGAAGCACGCAGAGATCATCACCTGACGACGAACCCAGTTAAAAACCAAGCCCTCGGGATCGACCGAACGCTTGGTGCAGGGGGCTCGTGATATGGAGAGTTTATGATCTGACCGGGTTCATACCTGGTCCGACCCTCGACCCGGTCGAGACGGAGAAAACCGAATCGCTCCCGAGCGAACCGGAGCCGGAAGATGGCTTGCTGAAGAAGAAAGATTATTCTGCCACAAGCGTGCCCTAATCTTACTTATGGATTAGGGTAATCACCCTGATGACAAGGAGACTCAAACGACGGCTGCGGATAATCATCATCAAAGGGATAACTATCGCATAACCTAACGGTTATCTCAGGAGTCCTCTACTAGCCCAAACTAGTAGAAGTCTATCGCTCAACGGATCTTATTGATAAAATCCAACGACTACCCGAAGAAGGCTCGAGTGCATCCAACGAAGGAGATTCGAAGGTACACTCTATATAAACCTCACTACCATACAAGGTGAGGGACGGATCAATCGATCAAAAAGAATACTATCTGAGACTCAGGTTCAGGATACATGCTGATAGATCCAAACTATCGGCGTCTCCGTTATCTAGATCACCTTTCCCGTTTCTTCATTCATTAGCTCTGTGCTTCTAGCAAAGCCGTTTGTGATTAAGTTCATCAACTGACTTAGCCTTCGGAGGTGGACTCCCGACCCCAGCGGTCGGGCCACATCTGACGCTTTCGTTTTGCAGGACATCACGTGGAGATCTAAGGGCTGAGCAGATTTTGGACGCATCAGTACCTTAGAATCCTCTTTGCTGCAATGAGGTGACACTGCTTTGGTTCTTCCATGTACCTACTAACCACACCTACTATATACATGATGTCTGGTCTTGTGAAAGTTAAGTACCTTAGGCTTCCAATCAAGCTTCTGTAAAAGGTAGGATTGATAGGCTCTTCTTCTGAATCATGTCTCAGCTTCACATTTGCAACTGTTGGTGTTTCTATGGCCTTGCAACGACCCATCTTGAACTTCTTGAGTACTTGCTCTGCATATTCTTTAATAAAATGAAGATTCCTTCATTTTCTTGAGTAACCTCTATTCCAAGAAAATATGACATCCTTCTAATGTCTGTCATCTGAAATTCTCGTGTCATGGCTTTCTTTAAGTCTTCGAACATACCTGGATTATTTCCTATGAAAATCATGTCATCCACGTAGAGACAGATGGACATAATATCTCCATCTCCATTTATCTTTGTATATAAGGTGTGTTCATATGGACTCTTTTTGAACCCGTTCTGCTGGAAATATGCATCAATCCTCATGTTCCAAGCACTTGGTGCTTGCTTTAAGCCATACAAAGCTTTCTTTAGCTTGTATACTTTATCTTCTTGGCCTTTCTTCACATATCCTTGGGGTTGCTCAATGTATACTTCTTCTTCTAAGTATCCGTTGAGAAAAGCTGACTTTACATCCATCTGATAGATTTTCTATTTGTTTTGAGCCGCCAAAGCAATTAAAAGTTTGATGTTGTCAATCCTTGCAACTGTTGCAAATACCTCATCATAATCAATACCTTGTTGTTGCTTGTAGCCTGTTGCAACAAGTCTTGCCTTGTATTTCTCAATTTTTCCTTCTTGATTTGCCTTCGTCCTGTACACCCACTTTACTCCAATTGTCTTATGTCCTTCTAGCAAATTAGTGAGCTCCCCCGTATCATTTTTCTTGATTGCTTCTATTTTTTCATCCATGGCAATTTGCCATTTCTTTTCACTAGCAGCTTCTTCATATGTGATTGGATCACATTCTGCTAAAAGGCAAAACAATGTAAAATCATCTGCCATTTGTATTGGTTCAGTTGTAGATATCACTAAGCCTTCACATTCTTGTAGGAGCTTCAGTTGAAGAGCTGTTGCTGCCTAAAGTTATTGGAACTGGACTTAATGGAGGAGTTTGACCTGAATCTTCATTCTGTGTCAGTGCTTGTTCTTCAAGATCTTCTTCTTCTTCCAAAATGTTCCTTTGACATTTCTTTCTTCTTCAATCCACTTCCAATGATTTGCTTCATCAAAATCAACATCTGTTGAGATTATAACTTTCTTGCTTATTGGGTTGTAGAGTCTGGAGGCTTTTGCTCTTGCATCATAGCCTGTGAAAATATGCTTTTCTCCTCTATCATCTAGCTTTCTCCTTTTTTGCTCAGGCACATGTACATATGCAATGCATCCAAAGATTTTGAAATGACTAGCACAGGGTTTGTACCCGATCCATGCTTCAAAAGGTGTCTTGAACTTTACACTTTTAGTTGGGCATCTATTAAATAGACAGCACATGCTATAGCTTCAGCCCAAAAGACTTTAGGTAGATTCTTACCTTTCAGCTAGGGCTGCAACTGGGCCGGGCTGGGCCGGGCTTTTGCATTCCCACGCCCAGCCCTATATGGTATAATTTGAGCCCATTCCCGCCCTGGCCCTAGTTCAGGGCCGATGATTATTGTCCCTAGCCCTAAGCCCTATAGGGCCAAGCCAAGCCCATTACCGCCCTAATTGGCCCTAATTGGGCCGGGTCGGGATGGGTTGGCCCTGATTGGCCCTAATTAGCCCTAATTGGCCCTGTCCCTGGCCCTGATTGGCCCTAATTGGTCCTGGCCCTGGCCCTGATTGGCCCTAGTTGGCCCTGACCCTGATTGGCCCTGTCCCTGGCCCTAATTGGCCCAGACCCTAATTGGCCTTGTCCCTAGCTTTAATTGGCCATATCTTTGGTCGTAAATATCAAATGTAAGACCAGTAGTAATTAAAATACATATTAAAGTAATTAAATTATTAAATTCCAAACTCAGTTCTGGAAAATAAAATAGTAAAAATGTCAACAAATAATCCAAAACTTATATTCAATATGTATTTAACTATTTATACCCATTTAGATTTTAGAGAAATAGAGAAATCCAAATTTTTAGGGTTTTTTAATTTGCTATTCGATGAAAATTATGGTTATTATATGTAAGCTCAAAGGGAAAAAGAAAAAGATTTATTTCAATTCTCAATTAATTTCTAACTTCTAAGACAATGGTCAAACTTCATTCCAAATTTCCAATTTGTCTTTCCCCCAAATTTAAATCTCTCTCTCTCTCTCTCTCTCTCTCTCTCTCTCTCTCTCTCTTTTATTCTGTTTTTTCCTTTGGTTTTTCTTCAGCAACAAAGAGTTAAAATTATTAATGAAATAGAATAAGTAGAGAAAAGAATTGTAATTAAATTTAGGCATATTTGAAAGTCAAGTCAATTATAGAGAATGTCACACAAACTCTTTTTGTAAACTTAGAAACATCAGAGATTCAGGATTCAAAAGGAATCTGGTAAATGAAAATTTTATCTTCAAAGTCAAGAACTTAAGCCGTAGGTAGGTATGCTTTCATTCACAACTGTTCAATAAATTGATATCTTTATTCAATACAAAAAAATTCATATTCAAAACCTTGTCAACAAGTAAATCGACGATAATTTAGTATTCAACAAAACAAAAATGTATTTTTTTCATAGTTAAAAAAAATGATGTTTTAGTTACAAACATAGCTATATGTTTTTAATAAAAAGTTTTGAAATATCACATTAGATTTGTTAGATATTCATGATGAGAAGTTGGGGTATAGATTTGATAGATATTAATTATTTATGTAATAGTTTTTATTATTTATAATATATTATCTCGCCTTAGTCAAAAAACAAAATCAATATTTTATTGAACTAAAAATGACTTTGTTGGAAAAATAAAAATTACCTTAAAAATAATATAAAAAGTGAATTTATAGTCTAATATGATCAAAGTGATTAAATGTCAAAATCAAGACTCATATCAATGTTAGTATGAAGATTAGGGTAAAAATCTAGTACTGTAGTACATGATCATCGTCAAATTAATATTAAGATTAGAGCCAAGATTAGAGTCAGGATCAGGGCCAAAATCAAATAGATGCTTATTACATTGGTAATGAGGTTATAATTTATTTTTATTAATTTTCTACAAAACATGATCATGTTTCTAAAATTTGACACGTGTCAAGTATCCATCCATATGTATTACAATTAATTCCTCTTCATATGGGTGGAGGGTCCAGAGTCTTTAGACTCAAATCAGGGTCAGGATCAGGGCTAATATCAGGGCCAAGATCAGGGCCAGAATCAGGGCCAAAATCAGGGCCTGGGTCAGGGCCAAAATTAGGGCCAAGATCAGGGCCAAAATTAGGGCCTGGGTCAGGGCCAAAAATCAAGGACGGGTCGGGATGGGCTAGAGAGTAATCCCAGGCCCGCCCTGGCCCTAGTTCAGGGCAAGAATATTTTGGCCCTAACCCGCCCTTAGGGCCAAAATCTTTAGCCCAAGCCCTATTTGGGCTCAGGGCGGGCTTAGGGCGGGTCAGGGCCGTCAGGGCCAAACTTGCACCCCTACTTTCAGCATGCTTCTCACCATGTCGAGAATTGTGTGATTCTTCCATTTTGCAATTCTGTTTTGTTGTGGAGTATAAGCAGCTGTAAGCTGGTGCAAGATACCATTCTCTTTGCAAAAAATTTCAAATAATCTTGAAGTATACTCACCTCCTCTATCTGATTTGAGAATCTTGATAGGATAGCCACTTTGTTTTTCAATCAGTGCTTTAAACTCTTTAAATTTGTCTATAGTATCTGATTTTTCTTTAATAAAATATACCCAAATACTGCGATTAAAATCATCAATAAAAGAAATAAAGTACCTGTGACCTCCAAGTGATGCAACCTCAAGTGGTCCAACTATATCGTTGTGAATCAACTGCAATGGCTTTGTTGCTCTTCTTGACTTTCAATTTCAAAGCCTTTTCTGTGTGACTTTCCTCAGATGCATCCTTCACAAATTTGATCTGGATGATCAATCTTTGGTAAACCATTTACCATCTTTGACTTCCACAATAATTTTAAGCCGTTGAAGCCAAGATGCCCAAACCCAAATGCCATAACCATGAGTCATCCTTGATGATGGAGTTTAGGCATTTTACCTTTTCTTCTTTGATGTCCAAAGTAAATAGTCTACTCTTAGACATATTTACTCTTGCAATCAAATCTCCAACCTTGTTCATAATAGTGAGTGTGAAATTCTGGAGATGGATATCATACCCCTTTTATAGGAGTTGTCCAAGACTAATTATGTTGCTTTGTAGTCCTAGAACATAATAGACATCTGTAATAAACTTGTGGTCTCCATTCTTTACCTGGATCATTATCTTGCCTTTTCCTTTGACTGGAATCTTAGATGAATCACCAAACATGACTTCTCCTTGGACTATCTTGTTCAATTATGTAAAATACTCCTTGATGCCACACATGTGATTACTTGCACCAGTGTCAACGAACCAAGTATGCTCTTGTTCTTTTCCATCTCCTCTATAGGTCAACAACATTGTGGATTGATCGTTCACCTCTTCTTTTGCAGCAAGGAGAGTCTTTCCTTCGATCTTTGGTTCTAACTTTTCTTGGCACTCATAGCTAAGATGCCCATACCTCTTGCAATTATAGCATTGATATTGGGATCTTTCATTTCTTTGAGAAAGAGAACCACGTCCTCTTGATCTCCAACCTTGACCTCTTATATTGGATTGTTATTGATCATAATTAGTTTGTTCTCTCCATCCTCCACATCCACCACGATTGCTATAGTTGCTACCTTTGCATGTTTCTCGTCCACGATTTCCTCATCCTCAACTTCTACTACTTGGATTTAGAGGAGGATTTCCACCAAGAGGAATTTCAACACTCGAGACTTCAGTTCCCGTGCTTCCATTAGGAATCTTAGTACGGTTCGGATCTTCACCACCATCTTCACCTTCTTGACCATTAAGTACAGCGCGATTCCTTAACTGAACCATTCTGCGAAAAGAAATCCAGAAATTAGCAACGCTGTAAGATCAAGTCTGAAAAAGATTCTTTAAACCAAACAAGCACCACAACAAGGCCAACACTCACAAACAGAGGCAACATTAAGCACAAAGTCCAAAAAGAATCAAAACAGGGCCAAAATCCAAAAATCTGGGCAACAGCAACTGGGCCGGTCGCTCAAGCCGGTTGCTTGGTTCAATCAACCGCCAGTAGCGACCGCCCCAAAATTCGCGCAACAGAAACGCTTTATATTCGGTTTTGGGTCTCATTTCACTTCTACACTTCTCAAATCGGTGTTTGGGCCCTGTGGATTTCGTGCTTAGGCTAAGGAAAGTATTTTGGAGACTCTGTTGGCTTCGGATCTACTTCCCACACGATCTTTACACGCTACACATGTAAACATCTCACAAAACCCTTCTTTTCTATGGTTTGCATGTGAGAAACTACAATGTGCAACTATTTCTAGGTTTTCTTTGAAGCAAAACAATCCTTTTATTTCCCAAAACATGTCTAGGCATAGATCTACTATTCACTATGGATTTTTACACTTGCAGGTAGTTACTGAAAATGTCCTAACTCTCATTTTGCTTTATTTTTTACCCAAAAACAGATTTTTCACACTAGATGGCTGCCTGCAGAGGTAGGAGAGTACCCATTCGCGGCCGAGATCATGGTCAGGGTAGGGGTGACACATATGACCCAGTCCATCCACACTACTTCAAGACACTAGAGGCACAGGAGCTGTACTTTGGCCACTTCAGTCAGCGCCTGATAGAATATGGACGACCGGTGGTGACTTCAGAGCTAGAGCAGTTCCAGATCGAGGACAGGTTTGCGGCAGTGGGTTGGAGAGGTACCTTGTTCTTGAACGAGGATGCCTATCCAAAGCTAGTCAAGTTATTCTATAGCAACCTGACCTTCCACAGAGAACGAGTGGGAGAGCATGACACCAGGCTTGTCATAGAGAGCCGGGTGAAGACTACAGACATACGCTTCACCACTAAGGAGCTGGATCACATCCTTGAGGTGCCATACATCCACAGCGATAGGAGATGGTTCGAGCCGAGGGCAGAGTCAGATGATGTCATCTTCTGGGAGGAGAGGGCACTCATCTACTCTAGCATTAGCTTAGGGGCATACAGTGGAGTAGAGTCGGTGACTGAGCTACTTCCCTCATGCTGGATCATCTCGCGGATCATAGCACAGAACCTGCTGCCTAAGGTAGGACACCTGATGCGTATCAGTTATGTTGATGTTGCACCCGACTGAGCCCTCTTCAAGCTGAAGACAATGAGTCCTGCAAAAAGAGTTAGACGCGGGCCGGCTAGATTACTAGGCAACCGCCTCCAATGGCTAAGTCAGACAGTGAACAATCTAAGGTCTCGTGCCAAGATTACACAAGACGAAGCTCAGAGTGTATTGGATACTTACCGGAGGGGTATGTACCTCCTCTTATAATGTTCATGTTACCTTTTATGTATTTGGTAAGTCTACCCGACGGTGGCTGATGTTTCTCCTGAGATCAGGCCTTCCTGTCGTCGATCCTGTTCGATAAGCAATGGAGTTGACTTTCCTCATTGAGAATGGTTGCCATATTAGTCCAGTGGTCATCGCGCCTTGATCAAGCCAGTCGGCTCTTATCCCAATGTGAAGCCCCAACAGGGTATGAACCGATCGGGTAGGAAGCTCGTATCATGAGAACCGACTGGGTGTGGAGCCCCACCCAGGTCTGACCCGGTCGGGTAGGAATCTTCCGTATCAACACCAGAGTGAGATCTCACTCATGCAAGCCTTGATGACCTTCTCTGTGTACACCCGCTATCAGATAGACATGCATTCATCATTCAGAATGCAATGATCTATCGAGTGACACATCTGAGGGGAGTGAACGGATCTTCAAGCACTTCGGGGTAAACTTTGAGGGAGAGGAGGCTATTCCAGTCGGTCAAGGCGGTACGATTGGTTATAGATTGGTCGCTCAGATGCACTTATTGGGCGGACCAAATTCACCAGAGATGCCAGCCGAGCCGGAGGACATGGATGTAGAGGCTGATGATGCTGATCATGCAGACTCACCACCACCATCTCAGTTCGAGGTAGGGGTACATCCAGGACTCAGGATACTTCGGAGGTCGCACCACCTTGGGCTAGGGGTAAAGGTCTGTTCACTCGGATTGACCAGTTCAAGCAAGGGCAGGCAGAGATGAGGGGCCAAATAGCAGAGTGCCTTGACATTCTCCGCCAGATGAGACTAGCACCACCACCACCACCACAGCAATAGTTAGACTTAGGCTTTTGTCCTTTCTGATTCAGTACAAACTGACTTAGGATTTAGATATGTTTATTGTAGTTTTTATTCAGCACATGTTTATTCCCTATTTTGTTGTAAAGCATAGAGCACGCTCCGAATTATGTAAAGCTTTTTCTTATTAATGAAGTACAGTTATGCTTGTTGCATATTTATTATTGTCTCTTATGTACTTTCTTAGCTAATTATAATGTGAGAATATGTTTCATTTACTTATAATAAAGTATACAAAAGAAAAATTCATTTACTTTCTTAGTTTGTTTCTAACGAAAGATTCTCCTATTATTCACTCTAGTTCTTTTGAGTCACTTCTGAATCTATGACTCAGATTGCTCATCTAACACTTGTATTAACCATTATTGACTTCAGAAAACCATGGCTCTGATACCACCTCTGCCACACCCCACCCGCTGGTCTCGGTTTCCTGCCCGATAACCCGTGGGAGTGATCCGTCACAGGATCCACGGTTTTAGTCTATCAATAATAATAAATGCAAGTAAAGACAATCATGAGCAAGAGTAAGTTCAATAATTAAATAAAAGGATTACAGGAGTCCAAATACCCCAATAAAATATTCAAGGAAAGAATAAAAAATCAAAAAGAATACGAGTTCAGTGGAATCAATAAAAAAGAATTGAATGATTTTTTTCTAGTTTCTTTCTCTAAAGCTAGATAATGTTTCTCATGTATTTCTAGAAAAGGGGTTCTCCAATTCTTCTCCATTTGATGAGCAAACTGTCTGACAACCTGTCTCCTCCACCCATCAATGGGTGTTATAAGCGCATTCTATGCACTCGCAGGAGCTCCCGCACAGGCTATCTCCATTTTCCATTGCCAGTGCCACATCTTCTTCATACGAGAAGGTCCCTTCATGGGAAACCAATCCATCTTCCAGCGTATATCCTTCATCTGTACAGGCTAATAAAACATAGACAAATAAAGGAATGAGTTCTGGAAAAAACTCAGTAAGAACAAACAATGATTCCCATCCATATGTCAAACCATTAGAAATGCATATATGATATGTATGAGTGCAAAGTATGAATACCGCTAAGATCTAACCATGCAAGTCTCTAACAGTTGACATACTTTAAGATATAACACCAGCCCTCCTCTGAGTAGGTCTAGTCACTCTGATCCGGCAAGGACTAGCTACCTCTGTAAGGATCCTGGGTAAAATGGAAGGTCCACACCTGGCTCTCAAACCATGGCTGGGGTTAAGTCAACACTCTCTCACCACGACCATTGGCATGAGTACTGGCGCATGTCGGGGTTTCTAATCCAATGCAAGTCATCATGGTAACATACTACATGGAGTCCAGATACATCCCCTATGGCACCAACCAACTCGGTTCAGTATCCTTCGCAACCTAAGAATGAGAACCCTCATGGACTGGCTACCGCTATTAGACTCCATTCCATAACCCTATGGTCATCCACATATTGTTGGGGCGGAATGCTCTCATGACTCCTCACGACACCCGGTCCGTTCCTTGGACATCCATGAGCCCAACCCTAACATATGCAACCCTACCATTGTATGACCAACAGTGGACCATTGTCACATCACTGCCGTCACGGGTCATCCGACTTCATTTCCCCTACCGAAAGGGTAGTAGCATGTGGGGTACCTAGCCATGCAACTTAGACTCTACCTAGGTATGTCATCCAGTAGTTATGATAGTGCTGGAGACATCAGCGAGCATGTGTCCCATACCAAAGCCCTCTGATATCTCAAGCCAAGATATCCCAATGAAATACCCCATCCATTAGAATCACAAACTATCATCCATCATCATATCACATTCATAATTGACAAAGTATATGTAAAGACAATACAAATAGCAAGCATATAATAAAATCAACATGCTAAACAAGATTACAGCAGTATATGAAATGAAATAACAATAATAACAGACATTGGACTAGCATGTTCAAGTCATTACATAAAGATAGGATTGTATGTCCTTACCTGTAAATAAGTAGAATTCCTCTGAATTGCAAACCAGAAACAATTATAAGACTTTTATTTGAAATAGAAAACACATATATACAGGGTTACAATAAGGTATAAGTCAAATGAATCAAATCAGTCAAAATCCAAAAGTCATTTGGTCACTGGAAACCAGCCGGTCGCTTGGTCTGAGCGACTGCCACTAGTGACCGCCCCAAAAATAGAGAGTTTCAATCCGAAACTCAGGCTTCTGATCATCCGTTTTCAATCCAAATTTTTGAATGATCATAGTCCGAATTTCAAATCTATCACTCCCATAACCATGGGGATACTAAACCTAACAATTGACATCAATATGGTTATCCATAATAGGGTTGCTATTTATAGAAGTTTGGGGGCAAAATAGGGCAAAACCCGCAACCAGGACCAGGCGGTCGCTTGGGGTGGTCGTTTGGTCTAATCAACCGCCACTAGCAACTGCCCCCTAGTATATTGCTATACAAGGGTGCTTTGCTCAGAGGGTTGATGTCCAAGTACAACCTAACCCTAATGAACACATGGGGGAGGTCTTACCTTCATTCCGGATATCTCCAGACGTCACTTGCCTTCTAGAAGTCCAACTACCAAGCAAGGCATGCTCTTCATCAAGAGAATCTAGATCCATGGGTTCAGGGTATGGATCATGGACTTCTATCCGGACACTCCACAAATTTACCCGATACCTTCGGGTTCTCGGACCTGCAATATGGATTCCGGGTTAGAAATACGGGGGTTGGTACAGCACTAATATTCCCATTCCTATTCCCATCCCCAATTATGTAAAATAATAAAAACTAGTAATAATACATGCAAACTTGAAGGGCCTTAAGTGTACCTTCTTCTCCAAATGGTGTTAATGCCCCACGCTTGGCTAATCCACTAGATCTTCTTTCGAGTGCCACTAGATTATTGTTCTAGTATTTTAAAACCATCGTTTTAAATCAAATCAAAAGAACACTGGAAGAGGGGCGGGGGAGCTTGAAAGACTTGGCCACATTGAATTGTCTCCTCCCTCTATGTTTTTAATTATTTCCTCTAAAATTAATAGGGACAAAAAAGTTGACCCCTCATGAAGTCCTTCTGCAATTCAAACTTCAAGTCTTGTTGCTCTCTCTCTCTCTCTCTCTCTCTCTCTCTCTCTCTCTCTCTCTCTCTCTCTCTCTCTCTCTCTCTTTCGGCGGGGGTGGTGGGGGAGATGGTCAAGAGGATACTTATATTAAGCTCTCTAGAGTGATACTAGAAGTTAAAAAAACCAGAGTTTACAGGAAATGAGGGTAGGGACTGCCACCAAACACTACACAAAAATAGTTAAAAGGATATACAAAACCAATTAAATAGGTAAGAACAAAGGGAAATTTTTCCCTTTCAAGTTAACGAGTGAGAATGAGAGGTAAAAGTTCACTATTTTGGGGATGATGAAACTTTTTAAGAGAGGAGAGATAATTAGTAAAGTGCAGAGGAGACTAGAGATAGAAATTTCCCTTATTAATTTTATAAATCATTGACTTTTTTTAAGTAAAGCATCTTATATTTTGACTAGAAAAGAAGAAGCATACGCATGTACCTTAGTCACTATTTCCTGCAACAACGATTGCCCCTATATACCCAACATTACTGGTTCTCTTAACTTTCAAGAAAAGCAAAGCCAAAAAACACCATTCATTCTAAGACCCCATCAGGTTGGGACCAACACCCAACCAAACCAGAATCTAGGAAGCTACATAGCACCCCAATTCAGCTCTCTTTGCATATGCCCAGGCTACTCTCCAATAGGGACCGAAGTCTGATCCTTTGATTTGCCTAAGGTGAGTTGTCCCAATCTGATGGAGACTGATATGAAAACAGTGAGTAATCTTCTATTTTATTCCCTCCATGTAGCTTAACAGGCCATGCCATCTTAATTTGAAGCACAAATGAAGGGATTCAATGATATAGTGTGGCCAACACTACAACAACTAAATCTGTCTCAACCCATTGCTTCCTTACTTCAAGTGAATGAGCTACTGCTATAGCCTTTATAAAACCCAAAAACTCTGCTTAGAATCGATTTTACTCCCAAGTACCATATAAAGGACATCAACACCCATGCCCATTGTGTCCCAAATCAATCCCCCCCACAAATGCATGACCTGGATTTCCCAATGTAGATTCATTTATTATTTAGTTTACACCATCCTTCTATGGTTATTGCCACACTACCTCCCTTGGGGACTTGTAAGGCAGCACCTTGATGCGAAGTGCTGACTGTCACATCCACCTAGCCGGTACCCCATTTGGAATACTCGGGATGTGATCCACAGTCCAAGGATCAATGATTTGAGGTTCATGCCTCCCACATACACGGTAACATAACATGAACAGTAATAATCAATGGTAAAAACAGTTAATACTAAGTATCATGAATAAGATAAGACTAAATAAATCAGAGTGCGGAAGACAATAACATTAAAGTATAAGCATAATCATAAGGGTGAGAGAAGGTATGATAACCACTCTCTCAGAGCAGCGGAAAAGAAGTGTGATAACGTCAAATACATGTCTAAGTGTCAAAAGATAATCTCAAAGATACGTTAGTTACAAGACCAACGGTTCCATAAATACACCAGGGGAATGGGGCACTATGCTAGGGTTTCTTCTATACTAATGGTAGTCTCCTCAACAGTACGGATGAAGTAAACCCAACGCTGCCGCTCCCGCACAACTGTGGGGCTAACCCTGGTGCGGATAGTAATCCTCCTCGGCTCCAATATACAGATCCTCACCGACGCCACTACACGGAGGGTAGTATGTGGAATCATAGTCCGCCTCAAAGGAGGTGCCATCGTAGTCTTCGGTACCTAGAAAATAATCTAAAACATTTGCACAAAAAGGAATGAGTTCGAAGAACTCAACAAGGAAGTTATTCCATAATTAGAAATCATACACATTCAGAATATATTATAATGCAATGCGACATGGAACATATGATGCAAATATGAGTCTAACTCTATGAATGCTAGTCTCTAGGGTAGACATGCTTTAAGTCATAGCACCGTACTTCTCTGGGTCGTCAGTCACTCTCCCATTTCCATATCTTGGGAATGCCCGGGGAAGATCGGTAAAGTCATCAAAAAAACCGTGGTAAGGGGATCGGTCACCGCTCTCTCACATCACCATTTGGTCAAGTACTGGCGCATGTCACAAGTAAAGCCTAGCCCAATGCAAGTCATCTACTCAGTCGGTCAAGTCAGATTCAGATACGTCCATTCCTAGCCCCGGGCGATCCTTTCCGGTATCCTTCACACTAGAGTCAGCGAAATCCCGGATTTCGGACTCATCAACCCTATTGGTCATCCACATATAGTAAAGGGGAAGCTCTCACGTCCTCTCACGAATTGGTTACCGGTCTTGAGCGCCCGTGAGCCCAAGTCTATCCATATGCAACTCTACCAATAAATGGCCCCTTTCAGGTATCCGTAGCATGGTTTATGTCCCCTACCAGATTGGTTACCGGCCTAGAGCGCCCATCCAACCATACACTACCACGGGTTGTTCGGTCTCAATGCCCTTCCGATTCGGGTCTGACACAACAAGGATAATCCTAGCCACCCAACTAGACAGTCCTATGTATGTCATCCAATAACCTGGGAGAGTGTCGATAGGCACCATCGGAGAACATCCCATACTATTCCCTCCGATGCCCAAGGACAGGAGTGTCAGTAAGACACCTCCCAATCCCAAGTCATACGTAAGCAATCACATATCCAACCTCATCATTTTTCATGCATCCAATGCATATCCATAATAATAATCAAATCATGATATTGAAACGAATCATTATAAACATAAGCAATTCAAAATGATAAAGTAACACAACAAGAGTATAAAGATTTAAATGTTACTGTTCTAACACATATGTAACAGTCCTATAATGATTGAAAGAAAATTAAGAGGTTTCATTCTTTAAATAAAACAGCATTCAATATTTGATGACTTATATGTTTATAGAGATAACCATCCTTACCTTGGATGAATTGATGATGAATTGAGAATACCAAGAATAGTCCAATAGAATTGTTAAGGCCCTAAACAAACATCAATAATAAGTTAGAAAAGAAGTCGAGAAGATCGGATGTCAATTGGATCAAAATTGGCCAAGGTTGCTATCTGCCAACATTTTGGTCGATGGTATCGACCAAAAGGATCGACCAAAAATTCCTTCGAGACAAAAATGTAGATTTTGGGGGTTTTCATCCGAAATGAGTCTTCTGGTGTTCGGATCAATCTAGAACTTGGAGGCATACTTAACAATTGTAGTAGGACACTATAAATCAAGAAATTTACCCAATCCAATGGTCTAAACAAAAAGCCCCAATTTGAGCTATCAAGTTAAAGTGATAAACATCATGGCATGAGTTGGAATTGATTGCATTGATGAGGAATGGCATGAAATAGTTAGAGGAACTAATAGAAATTCGATTGGAATCATATGGCAATGTTAAACATGGACATAATACATACTATAACTCAGTTTGGTACCAAATGGCATGATGCTAATAGATAAATCATAGGATACATATGCTAGGCATGAGGTAGAAGTATAGCATCAATGAATAGTTAAGGAAATCATGGATTAAACATGAGTAGACACTTGGACTGGTGGTTGCAAGGTTGCAGCACCATTCCCAATGTCTCATCAACAAGGTGGCAATAGAAAAGAGTAGAAAATGGTAGGGTAGATAGTGGAATGATGATTCATACCTTAGTGTGGAATATGAAGATAAGAATCAATGATAAACAAAGAGTTTTTGATGAGGTGCCCTTCACAATAACCAAGGAGCTGCTTTGGGAAGCTCTCCCCACGTTTCCAGGTGAGAAAATGATTGCAAAAGGGCTCAAGGCTCGAGGTTATAATAAATAGAAAAGGAATATTCCATGGAATCATTAACTTGGCAGACTGGGAAATTTTGGTCGATGGTCCTTGGTTGATGGTATCGACCAAAATATTTCCAGCAGAAAACTCAGGTTTAGAACAGCAACTTCAAGTAGGGATTTGAAAGGCTATACAAGGCCGAATTGAGTGAGGTTTTCTTCCACAATTCAATAAAGGAGTCTAGTTTCGGGGAATACCTTCGGATTGTGCACAGGAGGTCATTTGGTACATCAACTATATTAATCTTCTCCGATGCGCAGACTTTCCTTAAACACTGACAATGCATTTAAGCAAGGGGTATCATTGTCAATGTCCATGGGCTCAGTCTCCGAATCATGATCATCAATCAGAATGATCCATAAATCTCTTCTTCCACTGCTTCGGGTCTTCGGACCTGAATACAACAGTGGATCCGGGTCAGGGTCAGGGTTAGAATAGGGCTGGATATTACATTGACCGTGTTGCAATTTCCAACTTATAATTCCCCAACCCTCCCTCTACACTATATGTCTCAAACTTGAGCTCTAACAAGATCATTTTGAAGATCCACTACTCACCGCGAGCCATATTTTCATGCCTCCTTGTGATGCGTTCCAACCAAGTAAAGTAGGGTATCAAAATAAAGCCTTTCATCCACGTTAATCATTGACTTATTAACTTTCAAATTGTAGAAAAAGCCTTGTTCGTGAACCTCCATGAGTCCCACAGGAACTCTACCACACCAAATGTGGTGTTTCATGCTTGAACCAAACATGTGAAGATAGATTATCATTTCTTTCGATGAAATGGCTAATAAACGACAACTTGAGGTTCGTTTCTTATCCACAAAGGATCAGCTAGCTAGTATTTTCACCAAACTGCTTTCATCTCAATGATTTAATCTCTTATTAGGCAGTCTCAATGTCTCCTCTCTGCCGCTGATTAACGGGCATGTTGGTGAACCTCTACGTGTCCCACAAGGATGCTACCACAACAAATCGTAGAGGCCAAGTTTGAAGAGTTATATCCCAAGTGAATCACCTCAAGTTATTTCAATCAAACGTGGAGATCTCCATTCAAATTTGAAGCTATAACACAAGTCAAATACCTGAGTAGTTATGGTACTCTCTCAATGATCCTCACTCTTATCCAAGATAATTTTGAATTCAAGAGTTGTAACTTAGTAGGAAACTCTTTATGAAATTTTTTATATAAGTCATGTACAACCATTCTGAACAACCATTCTGAATAATATACAAAAACACCACAATTTTTGCCATCGTGGACGTAGGTTGAATCACACAACCAAACCACGTACATCAAAACCTTCTGTCTTCTTCTCTATTTTCCTTCTCCTTTCTCACATAAATATCGACTTTATCAAGCCTTCTACACTAAATATTAGAGATAGGACCTTCCACTTATCAACGTTTACAATATGGAAGTTAAGAGTCTTAAGACATATATAAGATTACTAAACCACTAGCTCACTGGATGAGTCCAATAACAACCCTCTACACACATAATAAAAACCCTCAAGACAAAAGTCATTCTTTTATTTGACAATAAGTTAGGGAAACCATTTCCAATCATTTGGATATTATGTCAACTGAACGATGCTTTCATTCAAAAAGTGTTAGTATAGTGCCAGTACCCCAAGCTACGTTTGCTTAAACTTCAATCATCAGTGAACCAAAGATTGTGTTTTCACTTTCACAATTAAAGGCCCTTTCAAATACAAGAGTTAAAGTGATGCCCTAACATAGTTATCATGTGATATGAATGTCGTTTGACTCAAACTCTGATCATGACTGTTATTTTAAGATCTAATTTATAGACACAATATGCTCAAAGGTTTATATTCCATGCAAAGAAATTACAAAATATCAATATTCAATTAAAAAGGGGGGGGGGAGGATTCAGAATGCCAAACCTTGTTTGATATAGATACAATATATTCAAATCCTCCAACCCCAAAAAAAACGAAAAGAAACAAAAAAAACAAAACAACAAATGAACAAATGGAAGATTCGAAGAGCCAAAGCACAAGAAGCTGGGAGTAATGCTGATGACCCAGAATGTAAGGCTAAGGCTGTTGTTCCAGTGCTACCAAATATCATTATATGTACGAGTAGGAATAGTGCCAAAATGCACTGCAGGCTGATTGAGTTGTGTCGCAAAAATTGGAGTAGCAGTGCTCTTCTCGAATATTTGTGGTTGTATTATGTGAGGACCCCAATCAGAACCTCCACATGTAGCACACTTCAAACCAATTCTGACTGATCCTGTAAAATGAAAAAATTAAAGAAGTTGGTAATTTACAGAAAACATTCAGTAGCCAACCACATAAGATAAAAACATTTTCTCAAGTCACATTAATGAATTGAGAAACCTTCAAGCAGGAGGATTGAATGAACGAACCAGGTGATGGTTTTGCTCCAAATATGTTCTTCGGCTCATGAAATGGGAATGGGTTTCCAAGTTGAGGGAAGCCAGTGTCTTTTGAAACAGGGTTACGTCCAGTACTCATAAAAGATCCTACAAAAGCAAAAAGATCAGAAATTGTTGGAAATTATTCTCAGATATTGAGAGACTGAACCTATCTATAGCCTTGAAAGGAAACTGTCTTTAATATCTATCATAGAAGTCGTTAGAAAATAATTAAAGTCTGGACTGATCAGTTGTGCCACTTGATACATACTGTTCTTAAGACTGTAGATGCACCTTATGATGCAATCGGGAATATGCAAATTGGCCTCCAAGATTAAAGAGCTCCTAGGTCCCCTAATAATTGTGCACTCAACTATTGAACAACTTTCGAGTGTTATAGGGTTGCGTTCACTATATTGTGAAGTACTAATAATAGCATCACTTCTGGAACTCAACATAAATCAAAAATTCACGCAATATCTCAAGAGTGGCTTGACAAAGGAGAGACTTCACACTCGATGTTTGATGCTTACGTAGAAAGTAATGAAACTCTACAATTTATAGCCAAAGAAGAGAAGTGGAATAAAGAGGATGAAGTAGTATAAACTGAAGAGATTAAAAGAAATAAGAGCCCTGTAGAAGTGGCTCAAAGAGCTGAACGAATTAAATGAAAAATTAAAGTAATTAAATTTGATCAAAAAAATAAACCAATCCATTTTGAATATTAAACAGTTTTCAACCCAAAAAAGAAAAAAAAACCTTAAATAGTTTTTTTTCTCATTTAAAACTATGTGAAACATATAAAAGCTTCCAAGCGAACTAAAAAAATGAGTTATGCGCAGTTCTTTGTGTGTGACCGTATGCTCACCAGTATATAATGCAGAAGACCTGAAAGGCATCTTATTTGTTGACTTCTCCAAGTCTGCAAAATCACAAGTATGAAGTAGCTGTAAATTAAAAGACATGTTTCATGGGCCATGATCTGAAGAAGCAGAAATCAGAGATCCAAAAGCACTAGATTGAAAGGAAAAAGAATATCTGGTGCAGCAGATAGAATGAGCCATAAGCATTTTAAATAGAAGAAATGGTTCAGGATAACTTACCCATTTTCCAATGGCTCCAATCGAACATCCTTAATCGTAGTTCTTCTCTTTTTGTTTTCGGTCTTTCTATTTCTCTTCACACACCCAGATTAAGCTTTCCAGCCAACAGGAATCAAGTGAATCAACCAGCATTGACGAAAGTTAATCAAGGAAAGCTTTATAGTTCTTTCGGCCAATGCAATTAGCTTGAAACCAAAGCTACTTATTAAATACGAAATGTGTAGCAATCAGCTTGAAACCAAAGCTACCTATTAAATACAAAATGTGGTAGATACATTAAAAGCTCAATAGTCAATGGAAACTTTCTAGATTACACGTTGGTTGACTTGTTTCACGCGTATTACACAACCATATATATATAAAAGAGATAATTTTGGCCTTGTGGTTTTCTTATGTTGGAACATTTGGATTTCGAGAAACGAGTTGGTCTTTAAAAGTCTTCACAGGAGCCCTAAAGAAGTCATCCATAAAGCTCACCATGCCCATGCAGAATTTTGGTCATCTTTGTGCAAAGATGAGGTTGGATCCCATTCTGCTATTTGCCGGAATAGGTGGTCACTGCCCCCTTTTGGTTGGTTGAAGATGAACGTCGACTTTTCGTGGTGGGAAGAAACTGAAAGTGGGGGAGTGGGTGTTATTTTGCGGGATGACAGGGGCCTCCCACTATGGGCTTGTTCGGATAAGTTGAGATGCTCTTTGGCTCTGGTAGGTGAAAGTTGGGCCCTGAGGATGGGTTTTGTTGAGCTCATTAAAGTTGGGCATTTTCAAGTTATTCTTGAGTCCGATTGTAAGGAATTGACAAACTGCCTCCTTAATCCCTCCTTCTGTGTTCCGGCCAATATATACATCATTGTCGAGGATATTAAAGTTTTTCTTAGTAGGCCTGACTCTATCATTTTAGAGCCCATTTCTAGGGCGGCAAATTGTGTTGCCGATGCTCTAAATAGGAAGGCATCATCTGTGGCTAGCATGATGATTTGGCCTAATTCCACTACGTGGCTTCTTGATCTTTGCAATCGGACGTCATTAGTCCTTCTTGCCTATTTCAATGAAAGTCACTTACCAAAAAAAAGCATTAATCAATATATGATTTAGAAAATATATATTGTGAATTAGTAAAGGATATTTTAGTCATAACACATTGTATTAGATAACCTGAGGGATATTTCGGTCCCTCCAGATATAAAATTTGAAAATACTTAACGGTGGCTAACGATGTTTGTATAGTTGAGACTTGTTGGCGCAACGGAGTGGCAGTATAACACACTCAAAAAGATATACTTCACAAGAAACAGAGTTGGATAAAAATTAGAACTGTACTAAGAACAAAGAAACTTTACACACAGCTGAGGTGTTGCAATACTTTTGTTTCTTAAAGGCTCTCTCTCTCTCTCTCTCTCTCTCTCTCTCTCTCTCTCTCTCTCTCTCTCTATCTTAAAATTTCATTACAAATGGGGGTGGGATTCATTTCAATTTATTAAGGATGTAAACCGAATAAAATTATAATTTTTTTCTTTCTTCAATGTTCTATTCCTTTCCATAATCTTCTACTCACTTCTACATTCTTCAAACTTTTTCTTCTTTCTTTAGAATTCTACAACATTCTACAACTTTCTTCAAGATTCTTCATCTTTCTTTAGAGTTCTACAAGCTTCTTCAAGGTTCTTCTACTTTATTTAGAATTCTACGGCTTTCTTCAAAGTTCTTCTTCTTTCTTCAAGATTCTTCATCTTTTTTTAGAGTTCTACAAGCTTCTTCAAGGTTCTTCTACTATCTTCAGAGTTATGACTTTCTGACATCATCCTTGCTAGGTGTCAGGTTTCTACAACTTTACCAAGTCAGTTTGAACTTTGGCACTCCCCCTCAAACCCGACTTGTCATGCCAAGTTGTGCTCTTAATTTCTTGAATACTTCAGTCTTAAATAGCTTTGTAAAAATGTCTGCAATTTGATCTTCAATTTGACAATATACCAGCTTCACATTTTTTTTTTTTTTTTTTGTGAAAGAATCAGATTAAAACATTACACAATAGAACTACAAATTCAATTTTGTGGCGATAGGATTTTTGTTCATAAATCTATGCATTTAGGTCCTTCTCCTGCAAGAGTTTCTTCCCACAGCTGGATGATGTGATCTTGGAAAGGTGTGACTTGTGCATCTTCTAGCAGGTCTAAAATGGTAATAATTGCAGCATTATATTATGAGTGGCGCTGAGTTACGATCGGACGAGAGAGGATGTGATCCAACTGCTTGGCATTGTTCCAAATTGTGTGAATCTTCCTTTTTCCTTAGACATTAGGGTCAATCCACAGGCCATTCCCTCTAGGTTTGCCTTAGTTGTATCAACACCGTCCATGGTTCCCCATTCTAGGAATATAATCGTGCCTTTCTCGAGCAATCCCCATAACCAGCCAGTATTTTTCTCCGAATGCCGACGTTCCCCTGCATAGATTAAAATTGACTCATTACTATATAGATAGGCGAGAAGAGACTTACAAATACACATTTGATGGTGATTCATTATGATTCCTACATCTTCTTCTTCTGTGTTAATTGGGTATAGTTGCATGTCAAAAGCCCATTTGTTTATAAACTCAATGGTTGTAAGAGGATTCAGAGTCTTATTATTAAAGACAACATTATTACGGAAAGACCAAATAGTAAAACATGTGAGAATAAACATTTTGAAAAACCACTTAAGTGTAGTTTTATCCAATCCAACATAAGAAAATGAAGGCAAAGTTGCAACATATTATTTTGATGGATATGGTCCACCCGAAGACCTAATGGCCCCGACTCCCAAATCCTCTGACTCCATTTGCATTCCATAAACACATGCCAAATCGTCTCCTTGCGTTCGGCACAAAGAGGACAATCAAATTGGATCGTTGTCCATCAACCGATGATTGCCTTAACTGGAATTCCTACATGCAAACACCACCATAATTGTTTTTTTTAAATTTAGGGTGAATTGGTAATTTCCATAAAAAACACCACCAATCTTTATTGGGATTACTACACATAGCATATTTTTTATAAATAATTCTAATGTAAACAAGTTTGGTGATGAAACAACCATTCACAAAGAGTTTTGATACCAACAGTCTGATTCCCCATTGAGGGAAATACTGTTGATAGCAAGTTGAGCTTGAGGAGAGATAGAAGCCCTTATTTCATCTATCAAAAAGGGTCGCTGTTGAATTACTTTAGATAAGCTAATAGCCCTTTGTTGAAAATGGGTATTAAGCTCACCAATGGTATGGTCCTGCATTGATTCCACCCAGGGGTCAAACTAGAAAGAAGTAGATTGTCCATTCACTACTCTCCTAAACACCAAACCTACAAGAGCTGGAATAATTTTCCTCAAACAGCTCCAAACAATTGATCCCTTTTTTTTTTTTTTTTTTTTTGAGAAATTTTAGAATCAAAGATAGATGCCTTTGGAAAGTATTTGGCTTTAAGGCATTTGGCTCTGATACCATTCTATCACATCCTCCCAGCCGGTACCCTAACTGGCATACCCGAGAGTGTGATCCACAGCTCTAAAGATCAAGTTTAGGAACGATCATATCCATTTCGCACAATAACATAATCAAAAGCAAGAACAAATCATAATGTTCAAGTATTTATAATAAAAGTCGAAAAGATCTCAGGATACTTGTATCGAGTGCGATAACAGTACCATCGACAACTGTATTGCGGATATACCCTACCACTGCGGTGTCTCTGCAGCTCTGCTTACAGTGTGTCGTCTAGAGTGTAGAAAACTATTCCACATCTTCATCGCTCTTCTTCTCTTTCGGTCTTCATCTTCTTCACTTTGCGCTTCCTTATATGGACCGTCAAAGAAATCCAAACTCGTATAGAAGTCTAACACGATTGTGGAATGAGTTTCAAGACTCGGTGGCGTTAATCCATAACAACATAAATAACATGCGGAACATAACAAGATGCAATGTAATATGGAGTAGATATGTATGTATGCATCAAAACTCTATGCATGCTGGTCTCTATGGTGACATGCTTTAAGTCATAGCACCGTACTTCTTTGGGTAGGTCAATCACTCCCCTCGGCCATCCGGGCATCTTGGTCCGGGTAATTGGGTAAGTCCACATCAAACCATGGTAGGGGATTTAGTCAACACACTCTCTCACAACCGTTTGGCATAGTACCGGCACATGTCGGGAAGCCTAGCCCAATGCAAGTCATCTAGTTAGTTACATCAACTCGGTCCGGATACTTCCATTCCTGCTCCGGCGATCCTTTCCGGTATCCTTTCCACTAGAGTCCTATAGTCCCGGACTACGGACTCATCAACCCTATTGGTTATCCACTTGGTAGGGAGCTCTCATGTCCTCTCACGGGTTGGTTATCGGTCTTGAGCACCCATGAGCCCAAGTCTAGCCATATGCAACCCTCCAATATGGCCTCTTTCGAGTATCCACAATGTGATCCATGTCCTCTCACGGATTGGTTACCGGTCTTGGCGCCCACGATCCCCATTGCTACCACGGGTCGTTCGGTCTCATACCCTTCCGATTCGGGTCTGATATACGGGTATATCCTGCCAAACACTCTAGACGCCCTAGGTTGACAACCATTGATTCGGGCGTCGTGGGCATCTTCGGAGAACATCCCATACTATTCCTCCGATGTCCAGGACAGGTGTCGGACACTTCCAATCCCAAACCAAACTTAAGCAAACACATTCTCGATCGTCATACATATACAACCAACGTTCATCATATACAAGAGAATGTGCAAAATCGTTAGGCAATATGGTAATTCATATAACATGAAAAGTGAAAAGATAATATAAACAAGTGCTATTGATCTCACGAGAGATCGAATTAAATTATAATAACAGTGTAATCTCATAGTTTCACAAAGTAGAAACCGGAGAACAAGCAATCTATGTAGTTAAGGAATTAACTGTCCTTACCGATTATCGAAGAATATGATCCAAAACCAAAGAGAGCAACTCCAAACTTAGCAAATAGACTCCTAACAATCATAGATACAACATTAGGAAGATGCCTAAAAGATCGGAGCAACGAATCAATTCGGCGCGGCTACCGACTCCTTTGGTGAGTGCTTGGTAGACTGCCCGGGACCAACGTCGACCGCAAGTCGCGTTGTCTGTGCTTTGGATACTTCTCGTTTGAGTCGGATGATCCAATTCAGGGGAACTTCCTAGGATGTATTAGAATCATATAGGAAGATAAAACATCAAGTCATGGTTAAAATTTGGGTTCTTGATTTAACCCAAGAATTTAGGTTTCAACCTTATGGTTCCATAGGTTAAGATCATAGAATGAAAGAAAATTAAATAATTGGCCAAATGCAATAAGAAATTCATAGGAAAACTAATTTAGGTTACTAGAAATATTACCCATGAGGTTTCCCTCACATGGGAGGTTAACAAGAGTTTTCAGAACTCAAGCAAGGGTTAGGGTTTCAAGAAAATCTTCGGCTAGGGTTGAGATCATGATGATGATCATAGATCTCAAAGAAACGAAGGAGATCACGAAGGGATGGTTGCAAGGATGCATCATCTACTTCCTGATCTCAATCAAGAACAAGATCAAGAAAAGAAAATTAATAATTCGAAGAGATACTAACCTTGATTGTAGAACGAGAAGAGGGTTTCAGATCTGGAGGAATCTTCAAATCACCGAGAGAGTTTCGGAGGTATTCTCACATTCACAAAGTGTTTAGGAGGCAGCCGTAACAAAGAAATACGAAGTAGGGTTTAAATAAGAGTGAAAAACCCTAAAATTACAATTTCTCGGATTTGAACTCGTTCTCCAACCGTGCAAATTTCTCTCCCAAGGTATACATATAGGACTCTATCCTCTTTTGTCGAGCCTTTATCCTCTTATGTGTGGAAGAAATCAATGACTGATGAGAAGCCACACCTGGAACCTCAGATTGTGAAATCCCACCTATTCCGTAACCTTGCTGTTGAACCAAATGCATACATACCTTATGCATTGTTCGATTTATTCTCTGCTGTACGAATTGCCTAGTTTCGTTTGGTAGAAGTTTACCCCAAAGCTGATCTATTCTCTCCATGATTTCTTCTTGTGCCTTACATTCCCTTGATAGGAGGATGATTTTAAATCATTCCCATAACTGATCCTTCTATCCTTGCTATTCTAGAGCGGATCTCCATACACTCTATAACCTTGTGAATTCTCCACATGATTATTTCGAAGAGAAATCAAGTATGATCTTCATGATTTGTTATTCCTTCTAATTCTTTCAAGACTTCAAGCTTTTCATCTCCTATTCTTCAATCAAAGAATTGTAATCTCTCTTGTATTGTATTGATCTACTCTTGCTATGATTTATTCTTTGAGATTGAGATTATGAAGTAGATGTTGCATCCTTGCAACATATTGATCCTTGCAACCATCTCTTCTACAATCTCCTTTCATTCTTAAAGTTTTATGATCTTCATATTAATCTTCGCCATGATCCTTGTGAAATCTTCATGAAGCCATGATCATACTTTCGATTTGATTTCAAAGCATGTCAGATTTACTCCTTGTTTTATTACAAAAGACTTATTGTTATTTGTTTTCCGTGGACTTTGGGAGAAGGAAGCCAAGATAATAGGAAAGTACCCCTGCCTTTTTGAAACCAAGTTCTCTCCCAATTTCGAGGACGAAATTATTTTAAGGGGGGAGAATGTGAGATCCAGCCCAAACCTAGCCAGGTCACCCTATCTGTTTTGGGTAAAGAAGGGTTTGTTTAAATGTTGACTTTAAAGTTGGACCGTGATTTTAGTTTTGTTTAATGTTGACTTTGAAGTTTGACCGTGATTTCAGTTTTACTATCTTTGAAAATCTTAGGAAGCCACATAACACCTCACAATGACAACTTACTCACAAAATAACTCACCACGACAACTTTCAAAGCAAGACTCAATTCACAACTCAACACACATACCCAATAACTTAAAACTGACAACTTAACTCTAACCATGACTACAACCCAAGTACAAGTCATAAACTTTAATTATTGTGTATTATTCAAGCTTCGTACATTATGCTTTGTTTGTTCAAGTTTCTAATCCAAGTTTTCTATTATTCACTTCTAATAAAGTTTGAGTCACTTCTGGATCTATGACTCAAGGATGCTTTCATTACTGTGTTCTATGGTTATGATTGTCTGAAAACTTAGGCTCGATACCATTCTCACACATCCTCCCAGCCGGTACCCTAACTGGCATACCCGAGAGTGTGATCCACAGCCCAAAAGATCAAGTTTAAGAACGATCATATTCATTTCGCACAATAACATAATCAAAAGCAAGAACAAATCATAATGTTCAAGTAATTTATAATAAAAGTCAAGAAAGGATCTCGGAAGGATCACTATAGAATATCAGAGTGCGGAATAACAAGATACCAAATCAAAAGACAACTGTAGAGTATAGTGGAAATATACTCCACAAACACATGCGGAAGGTAGATCGAAATCTAAATAAAGCTCTAAGCTAATACAAGTAAAGTAAAAGATAAGTCTAGAAGAAACAAAAGAATCTAATCCACATCTTCATCAGCTCTTCTTGCTCTTCGGTCTTCATCTTCTTCACCTTGCGCTTCCTTATATGTACCGTCAAAGAAATCCAACTGTAGAGAGTCTAACAACGATTGTACAAGGAATGAGTTTCAAAGAACTCGGTAAGCAGTTAATCCATAACATCATAGATAACACGTGGCAAACCATAACAAGATGCAATGCAATATGAAACGATAATGTATGTATGCATCTAAACTCTATGTATCTGTTCTATCCATGCTTTAAGTCATAGCACTGTACTTCTTTGGGAAGGTCCGCTCACACCCTCAACCATATAAGATATCTTGGGTTCCCTCACCCATTTAAGGTATTCTTGAGCAGCCGGTTGGTAATGGGTCCTTCATCCCTCAGGACAAACCATAATGTGAAATCCAGCCCAAACCTAGCCAGGTCACCCTATCTGTTTTGGGTAAAGAAGGGTTTGTTTAAATGTTGACTTTAAAGTTGGACCGTGATTTCGGCTTTGTTTAATGTTGACTTTGAAGTTTGACCGTGATTTCGTTTACTATCTTTGAAAATCTTAGGAAGCATGTCGACCTTTCTCTTAGGGTTGATCCAATGTCCCAAAATGAGGGATGATGTCTTTGTGGGCCATCTCAATAGAAGATATGGTGTTTGACCCAAAACCCATGGATATTGATGATGGTGTTTCCTTATGGAAACTTTAATTGATTTGGTGTTGAACTACTCATTGGTGAAGAAGAACTTAGTTGATGGACCTAAAGCTTGGTTGGACCTGGTTTGAAGACATCCCTCCATACTAGGTAAGTAGTATGATGCGTTGAAAGAAGCCCATCCAAAAATATTGAAGTTAGGCCCATTAAATCCCTATTTTTGAACAAACCGTCCGCAGTGCATTTTGTAATTTTCTGTTTTAGGTTTTTAAAAGCTTTAATTCTTTTAATTTCGTGGTAAACTTCCCCACTAGGTTTCTAACTCTCTATGGAACGTGGAAAGGACCTTAGATCTTCCTCTTTGGCAACCAATCAATCAACAGGGTCAATTTGGTCAGTTTGGTGAAATCCTAGTAATTCTTGGACTCTTTGTGCTATTTAAGAAGGGGAACTCCATGTTTTTCAATCCCAATCTGTTCTAAACCTTTGGAGAACGTGGGAAGAGCCCTAGATCCTCTCCTTTGAAGCCAAGAAAGACCCTCAAACATCTGTTCAGATTTCTTCATCGGTTTCTCTTCTAAAAGGTTAGTATTCAATTCGTTTCTTCTTTAATTCATTCTTTCTTCTCTACTTCGATATTCTGATTATGAGAAGGGTATTACACTGCTGTAATGACCTCTTCTCTAATTCTTTTAGCCCTAGAGTGAATCCCCCAATTCACTCTATGTTCTTGAAGCCAAATGGCGATGATTCTTGAATTTGATTTCCACCAAAGATCTTGATGATACTTTCCCTGATTTTTCTACCTATCTTTATGATTGTGGGGAAGGTTTCATACTATTACCATGACCTTCCCTTGTGTCCTCATGATTGAGGAGTTGATCCTTGTTTTCCTTGGACCAATTCACCCTTCTATTTTCTATTAATTCATTGATCCTCCCCAAGACTTTCTTTATTATGATTTCTTTATCTTTATTCCCTAGGGTGAATCTTTATTCTCCCTAGTCTTCCCATGGGATATTATGATTTCTTTCCTTTGAATTTATTTACATTCTTTTCTCTCATTGGTACACCCTTCCTATTACCATTCTTGATTTTGAAATATTAATGCGATGTTCCTTTATCTATCTTGGGTTGTTTTTGTGAGAGTTTATTATGGGTAACTCTCATGGGAGGTAACCAACTCTTATGAGAGGTAACCATATCCGAGACCCTAATGTTCTTTTATCTGTTGAAAACTTCCCAACACCTTTTCAGTTGTGCATTCTTTGTTTCTCTTTTCCTGGGTGAATCTTGATTACCCCTAGCCTTTCCATGAGCCATCTTTGTTCGATCTGCCATGAGTCCGTAGTCCGGACTATTGGACTCTAGTGGAAGGATCCGGGTCGCCGTGGGTGGAGTATCTGCCTGGTTGTGTACGATAAGATGACTTGCTTGGGCTAGGCTTTTCCTTGCATGCGCCGGTACTTATGCCAATGGTTGTGAGAGAGTGTGTTGACTTACCCCCGCCATGGTTTGTCCCGGGGATGAAGGACCCATTCCCCGCTGCCCAAGATCCTTAAATGGGTGAGGGAACCCAAGATATCTTATATGGTTGAGGGTGTGGCGCCTTCCCAAGAGTCGGTGCTATGACTTAAAGCTGTCCGCCATAGAAACTAGCATACTGGTTTAGTGCTCATCATTATCTTTCTTTCTTGCATCTTGTTATGGTTTTCCCGTGTTATCTATGTGTTATGGTTAACTGCCTTCGTTTCTTTAACTCATTCCTTTTTTGTACAATCGTTGTTGACTTCTCTCGTTCGTTTCTTTGCGTACATATGCCGGTGAGAGTGAGCCAGAGCAGGCTGAGTGTGGATTAGTTTCTTTGTTTCTTCTAGACTTATCTTTACTTACTTGTATTGCTTAGAGCTTTATTTGATTTCGATCTACCTTCCCATGTGTTTGTGGGTATATTTCCTCTATACTCTCGTGTCTTTTGATTGTATCTTGTTATTCCCACTCTAATATTCTGTGTCCTCCGAGATCCTTTCTTGACTTTTATTATAAATTACTGAACATTTGTTTGTTCTGCTTTGTTATGTTATTGCAATGGATATGATCGTTCCTAAACTTGATCTTTTGGGCGTGGATCACCTCTCGGTTGCCTGGTCCCGGTGCAATTTGGCCCACATAGACTCTGCCTCCTTAATCAGTCTCCAACCTTGTTTCAGGAGTAGAGCACGGTTCACATCCTCAAGCTTTTTAAAACCTAACCCCCCCCCCATTGTCTTTAGGCATAAAACACCTATCCCAAGCTATAAGTGTGAGGTGTTTACTTGAATTAGTGTGCCCAAGCCAAAACCTATGACAGAACGAATCCATTTTTCTGCAAACTTCCTTAGGAAAAAGAGAGTATTGCATATGATAGATAGGTAGAGCAGCTAGCACAGATTGCACAAGAACTTGTCTTCCAGTATAAGACAAAGAGCAAGCTTTCCAGCCACTCAATTTTTTCTGCATTTTGGTTAGGAGAGGCTGCAAATCTTTGATTCTAGATCTAGAGGGAAAAAGGTCAGTACCAAGCTAGAGAGCCTTTTTTCTTGACTATTTAATTCCCAAGATACCAGCAAGTTTATCTTTGGTATGTTGGTTCACATTCATGCTAAAGAAAATTTCACTTGTCTCCAAGTTAATAACCTGTCCTATAATGTTAGAGAATAGATCAAGAATAACTTGAAACACACATGCATCCTCCACATTGGCTCTACAAAATAAAAAGGTATCATCAACAAAAAAAAAAAAGGAAGATGAGAGATCTCAAGAGCATTCCTAGCAATCCTTAAGCCTTGAAAGACATTGACACTTCAAAACTGGAGAATAATTTGGATAAGACCTCCATGACAAGGAGGAAGAGGTATGGACTTAGAGGACACCCTTTTCGAAGTCCTCTATTACCAGTAAACCAAGAAAATGGAGACCCATTGATTTTGATGGAAAAGGTGGCTGATGAGATCAAAGTATTTATCAAGTCACAACATTTGGAGTTAAAGCCTAAACATTGCAAACTTTTCAAAAGAGAGCTCCACTCAACTCTATCATAGGCCTTAGACATGTCAAGCTTGAGGGCCATAAAACCCTTCTTACCCCTAGTGTGTGACAGGAAATAAAAGACTTCATGCGCCATCATAATGTTATCATGAATTTGTCTAGAAGGGACAAAAGTTCCTTGAAAGGGAGAGATAAACTCACTCATCAAAGGTCTCATTCTACGGGCTAGAATTTTAGCAAGAATCTTATAGGACACATTGCATAGGCTAATGGGTGTAAAATCAGTCACTTTAGAGGGATCATCTGTCACACCCCACCTGCCAGTCTTGGTTACCCGCCCGACAACCCATGGGTGCGATCCGTCACAGAATCCACGGTCTTACCCATCAATGATAATAAATACAAGAAATAGATAATCAAGAGCAAGGAGCAAGTTCAAATAATTAGTCAAAGGGATTACAGGAGTCCAAATACTCCAATAAAAGAATCAAATCAAAGTAATCAAGTAAATCAAAAGAAATATCGAGTTCAGCCGAAGCAATCAAAATAAACTAAATAAGTTTCATTCTAGATTCTTTTTCTCCAGTTTTTCTCCAAACGGTCCTCAAAATATATGGTAATCTGCCTCCCTTGGCCATCAATGGGTGCTATAAGCACACACCAAGGATCCACAGGAGGCTTCATGCAAGCTATCTCCATCTCCCATTGACGGTGCCACATCCTCTTCATACGAGAATTCGGTCATGCGGATTATCTCCAACTTCCGACGTTGTGAAACCATCTGCACAATTAGTATAACATACAAAGGAAAATGAATGAGTTCTGATGAACTCAGTAAGGATAACACATTTCTCATCCATATGTCAACACAATCAGTAATGCATATATGATATGAATGATATGCAAAAGTATGAATGCTACTAAGATCTAATTATGCAAGTCTCTAGACAGTTGACATGCTTTAAGATATAATACCAGCCCTCCTCTGGGTAGGTGTCACACCCCACCCGCCGGTCTCGGTTCCCCGCCCCACAACCCGTGGGAGTGATCCGTCATAGGATCCACGGTTTCAGTCTATCAACAATAATAAATACAAATATAGACAATCAAGAGCAATAAATGTTCAATAAATGAATTAAAGAATTACAAGAGTCCAAATACTCCAAATAACAATAATAAATGAAAGGAAAATGAATAAAACGAATATGAGTTCAGCGGAAGCAATCAAAAGAATTATATCAGTTTCTTTCCAATTTCCTTTTCAAAGGCTAAATAGTGTTTTTCATGAATTTCAAGATAGGGTGTCCTCCAGTTCTTCAACATTCACTGAGCGAACTTTCTAACCACTTTTCGTCTTTGACCATCAATAAGTGTGATAAGCGCACTCCATGCACCCATAGGAGCTCCCGCACAGGCTATCTCCATTTCCCACTGCCGGTGCCACATCCTCTTCATATGGGATGGTTCCTTCATAGGAAACCAGTCCACCTTCCGGTACAATTCCTTCTTCTGTGCAGGCTAATAAACATATACAAAATAAAGGAGTGAGTTCTAGAGAACTCAGTAAGAACAATTACAAATCCCATCAATTATCCAACAAAGGATATATGCATAAATGATATGAATGAGTGCAAGGTATGAATGATACTATGATTTCTAACTATGCAGGCCTCTAACAGCTGACATGCTTTAAGATATACACCAACTCTCCTCTGGGTAAGTCTAGTCACTCTAATCCGACAAGGATTGGTTACCTATGTAGGGATCCTGGGCAAAATGGAAGGTCCACACCGGCTCTCAAACCATGGCTGGAGTTAAGTCATCACTCTCTCACCACGACCATTGGTAATGAGTACTGGCGCATGTCGGGGTTTCTAATCCAATGCAAGGTCATATACGTAACATGTCTACATGAAATCCAGATACATCCCCTATGGCACCAACCAACTCGGTTCAGTATCCTTCGCAACCTAGGAATGAGAATCCTCGCGGACTAGCTACCGCTGTTGGACTCCACTCCTTAACCCTATGGTCATCCACATATTATTGGGGCGGAAGCTCTCATGACTCCTCACGACTCCTGGTCCGTTCCTTGGACGTCCATGACCCCAACCCTAACATATGCAACCCTACCATTTATATGACTAACAATGGACCAACGTCACATCACAGTCATCACGGGTCATCCGGTTTCAATCCCCCTACCGAAAGGCTAGTAGCATGTGGGGTACCTAGCCATGCAATTCTAGACTCTACCTAAGAATGTCATCAAACAGTCATGACAGTGCTAGAGACATCAGCAAGCATGTGTTCCATTCCACAGCCTTTTGATATCCCAAAGGAATACCTCATCCATCAGAACCTCACACTATGTATCATCAGTACATTACAATCATAACCAACAAAGTATATATGTAAACGAGACAAACAGCAGTAATATAACAAGATTAATATATAAGACATGACTACAACAGCATATATAAAGAAAGGCTAATGCTAACAGACACTAGACTAGCATGTTCAAGTCTATTCATAAGATAGGATTGAATGTCCTTACCTGCATATAAGTAAACTGTCCGTAAAAAGAGATCCATAAACTATTACAAGACTTTCTTTTCAAACAGAGTATACCTAAACATAGGGTTACAATAATATATAAGTTAATTGAATCAAAGTGGATCAAAACCAAAAGTCATTTGGTCACTTTTTACCAGCCGATCGAATGCAATCTTAACAAGTCTATAACAAAGGAGCAAAACAACAACCTAAAATTAACACAAATCAAACACCCAAATCACCTCCCTTGATTAGATCCATCCTTTATTCGAATGCAAGGATTAGTTTTCGACAAGATCTTCTCAACCAGATTTAAAGAAGAGAAAGGAGTGAAGGGGATTCACTTACCTCAACCAGATTTGCAAATAAATGAAGGAATAAGATCTAGATCACAATCCAAGCTTTCCTCACCTTCTAGCACGTGTTCATTGCCTCCTAAACGTCCAAAACCGCAATCCCGAATATAATAATGAGTTAAAAACATGGGATTTGCTATTTATAGAGGTCAGGGGGCAAATTAGGGCAATTTTTTGCAAGCAGACCATGGCGGTCACTTGTGGCAGTTGATTGGTTGCTTTGCAACCGCCTTAAGCAACAGCCCCCTAGTACATTGTTGTACTTGGGTGCTTTGCTCAAGGGGTTGACACCCAACCTCAACCTAACCCTAATCAACATATGGGGGAGGTCTTACCTTCAATTCGGACACCTCCAAATACCTCTTGCCTTCTACTAGAGATCCAACTTCCCTGCAAGGCAAGTTCTTCATCAAGAGAATCCAGATCCATGGGTTCAGGGTATGTATCATGGACTTCTATCTAGACACTCCACAACTTAATCGGACTTGACCTTCGGGTTATCGGACTTGCAAAACGGATTCCGGGTTAGAGTTACGGGGATTGTTACATCATCCTTCTTAGAGATAAAACAAAGCAATGTGTGATTAACACCAAAGGGAAGGAGGCAGAACGAGAAAAAAATTTTGTATAAATAAAACAGTTTCATTTTTAATAATCTCCCAAAATTTCTGGAAGAAAACCATCAAAACCTGGAGCTTTAAAAGCCCCAATAGAGAACACAGCAAACTTAGTTTCTTCTCCATCAGGCACATTAACAATACAATTAGAATTAAGCACAATGGGAGAAGGCAAAAACAAATCACTAATAAGAGAACTATCAATAGGCCTGGGAGAAGAGTATAATTTAATCATGTAATTAGCAAAACAATTGGCAATCAATGCAGGTTCGGAATGACACAACCCCCATCTCTTAGAAATTCAATTCGCCTTCTTTTGGTATTAATACGTGAGGAGAGGTGATAAAATCTAGTATTTCTATCACTAGCTTCACATTGTTGTCTTTCACATGCTGTTGTATAAAGTGGTAATTTGTGTCAATGTGTCTGGTTCTGCTGTGGGCCATTGGATTCTTTGCGAGAGAGAACACTAACTTATTGTCAATGTATATGGCTGTAGGATCCTCTTATGGATGATGCATCTCTTGCATAAGATTCCTCAACCATATTGCTTGGCACATACATGATGCTGCTGCAATAAACATTTTGTTCACATGATGAAAGCGTCACAGTTGATTGCTTCTTTGATGACCATGAAGCTACTGTAGATCCAATAAGAAATACATACCTTGAAGTACTTTTTCTTGTATCTAGCTAGGTCTCCCCGATAATCATTGTTCCCGTAGCCAACTAGTCTTGGATTATTTGACTGAGTATAGAACAGACCTTGAGAAGTTGTACCTCTTATGTACCTTAGAATCCTCTTTGTTACAATGAGGTGACACTACTTTGGTTCTTCCATGTACCTGATGACGACACCTACTATATACATGATGTCTGGTCTTGTGAAAGTTAAGTACCTTAGGCTTCCAATCAGGCTTCTGTAAAAGGTAGGATTGACAGGCTCTTCTTTTAAATCACGTCTCAGCTTCACATTTGCATCTGCTGGTGTTTTTATGGCCTTGCAACAATCCATCTTGAACTTCTTGAGTACTTGTTCTGCATACTTCTTCTATGAAATGAAGATTCCTTCATCTGCTTGAGTAACCTCTATTTCAAGAAATTATGACATCCTTCCAATGTCTGTCATCTGAAATTCTCATGTCATGGATTTCTTAAAGTCTTCGAACATACCTAGATTATTTCCTGTGAAAATCATGTCTTCCATGTAGAGACAAATGAACATGATATCTCCATCTCCATTTATCTTTGTATATAAGGTGTGTCCATATGGACTGTTTATGAAACCGTTCTACTGGAAATATGCATCAATCCTCATGTTCCAAGTCTTTGGTGCTTGCTTTAAGCCATACAAAGCTTTCTTTAGCTTGTAACAACTTTATCTTCTTGGCCTTTCTTCACATATCCTTGGGGTAGCTCAATGTATACTTCTTCTTCTAAGTATCCATTGAGAAAAGCTTACTTTACATCCATCAAATAGATTCTCCACTAGTTCTGAGCCGCCAAAGCAATTAAAAGTCTGATGGTGTCAATCCTTGCAACTGGTGCAAATACCTCATCATAATCAATACCTTGTTGTTGCTTGTAGACTTTTGCAACAAGTCTTGCCTTGTATTTTTCAACTTTTCCTTCTTGATTTGTTTTCGTCCTATACACCCACTTTACTCCAATTGTCTTATGTCCTTCTAGCAAATTAGTGAGTTCCCACGTATCATTTTTCTTGATTGCTTCTATTTCTTCATCCATGGCAATTTGCCATTTCTTTTCACGAGCAGCTTCTTCATATGTGATTGGATCACATTCTGCTAAAAGGCAAAACAATGTAAAATCATCTACCATTTGTATTGGTTCAGTAGTGTTGTATATATCACTAAGCCTTTGTGTTCTTGTAGGAGCTTCTGTTGAAGAGCTGTTGCTGCCTAGAGTTATTGGAACTAGACTTAGTGGAGGAGTTTGACTTGAATTTTCACTATGTTTCAATGCTTGTTCTTGAAGATCTACTTCTTCCAAAATTGTTCCTTTGACATTCTTTTTTTTTCTTCAGTCCACTTCCAATGATCTGCTTCATCAAAATCAACATCTGTTGAGATTACAACTTTCTTGTTTATTGGGTTGTAGAGTCTGTAAGCTTTTGCTCTTGCATCATAGCCTGTGAAAATATGCTTTTCTCCTCTATCATCTAGCTTTCTACTTTTTTGCTCTAACACATGTACATATGCAATGCATCCAAAGATTTTGAAATGACTAACACTTGGGTTTGTATCCGGTCCATGCTTCAAAAGGTGTCTTGAACTCGACACTTTTAGTTGGGCATCTTTTGAGTAAGTAGACAGCACATGCTACAGCTTCAGCCCAAAAAAGACATTAGGTAGATTCTTACCTTTCAGCATGCTTCTCACCATGTCGAGAATTATGTGATTCTTCCGTTCTGCGATTCCGTTTTGTTGTGGAGTATAAGCAGCTGTAAGTTGGTGCAAGATAACATTCTCTTTGCAAAAATTTTCAAATAATCTTGAAGTATACTCGCCTCCTCTATCTTATTTGAGAGTCTTGATATGATAGCCACTTTGTTTTTCAATCAATGCTTTAAACTCTTTAAATTTGTCTAAAGCATCTAATTTTTCTTTAATAAAATATACCCAAATAATACGGTTAAAATCATCAATAAAAGTAACAAAGTACCTATGACTTCCAAGTGATGCAACCTCAAGTGGTCCAACTATATTGTTGTGAATTAGGTGCAATGGCTTTGTTGCTCTTCTTAACTTTCCAACTTCAAAGCCTTTTCTGTGTGACTTTCCTCGGATGCTTCCTTCACAAATTTGATCTGGATGATCAATCTTTGGTAAACCATTTACCATCTTTGACTTCCACAGTAATTTTAAGCCGCTAAAGCCAAGATGCTCAAACTGCAAATGCCATAACCATGAGTCATTCTTGATGATGGAGTTAGGCACTTTACCTTTTCTTGTTTCATGTCCAAAGTAAATAGTCTATTCTTAGACATATTTACTCTTGCAATCAAATTTCCAACCTTGTTTATAATAGTGAGTGTGAAATTCTAGAGATGGATATCATACCCCTTTTCTAGGAGTTGTCCAAGACTTATTATGTTGCTTTGTAGTCCTGGAACATAATAGATATTTGCAATAAACTTGTAGTCTCCATTCTTTGCCTTGATCATTATCTTGCCTTTTCCTTTGACTGGAATCTTAGATGAATCACCAAACATGACCTCTCTTGGAACATACTCCTTGATGCCGCACATGTGATTACTTGTGCCGGTGTCAAGGAACAAAGTATGCTTGTATTCTTTTCCATCTCCTCTATAGGTCAACAACACTGTGGATTGATCGTTTCGCCTCTTCTTTTGCAGCAAGGTGAGTCTTTCCTTCGATCTTTGGTACTAGCTTTTCCTGGCACTCATAGCTAAGATGCCCATACCTCTTGTAATTATAGCATTGATATTACGATCTTTCATTTCCTTGAGAATAAGAACCACATCCTCTTGATCTCCAACCTCGACCTCTTATATTGGATCGTTATTGATCATAATTAGTTTATTCTCTCCATCCTCCACGTCCACCACGATTGCTATAGATGCTACCTCTGCATGATTCTCATCCGTGGCTGCTTCGTCCACGATTTCCTCATCCTCGTCCTCGACTTCTACTACTTGGACTTTCATCTTTCATGGATAATTTACTCTATAGAGCTTAATCCAAACTTTCACTAGGATTTTATTACTATTTATCCTTTGCTAGTGTGCTTGGAGAGAACCCATACATCTTGAGATCCGAGTAGTACATTCATTTGAATGCTCCATTTGTCATAATTGGATTTCGTAATTTAGGAATCTGAGGATGGATCATATTCGCCATCCCGTATCAAGTTGATGCTTCCGATCAACTAGAATCGAACAGGGCTTTGATACCAAGTGTTGATGCAGCGGAGTGGTAGTATAACACACTCAAAAAGATATACTTCACAAGAAACAGAGCTAGATAAAAATTAGAACTATACTAAGAACAAAGAAACTTTACACACAGCTAAGGTGTTGCAACACCTTTCCCTCTCTCTCTCTCTCTCTCTCTCTCTCTCTCTCTCTCTCTCTCTCTCTCTCTCTCTCTCTCTCTCTCTCTCTCTCTCTCTCTCTCTCTCTCTCTCTCTCTCTCTCTCTCTCTCTCTGCCTTAAAATTTCATTACAAATGACGGTGGGATTCATTTCTATTTATAAAGGATACAAACTGAATAAAATAATAATTTCTTTCTTTCTTCAATCTTCTACTACTTTTTGCAATATTCTACTCTCTTCTTCATCTTTCTTTAGAATTCTACGACATTCTACAACTTTCTTCAAGATTTTTCATTTTTCTTTAGAGTTCTACAAGCTTCTTCAAGGTTCCTCTACTTTCTTTAGAATTCTACGGCTTTCTTCAAAGTTCTTCTTTCTTCAAGATTCTTTATCTTTTTATAGAGTTCTACAAGCTTCTTCAAGGTTCTTCTACTTTCTTCAAAGTTCTATAACTTTTTGACATCATCATTGCTAGGTGTTAGGTTTCTACAACTTTACCAAGTCAATTTGAACTTTAACAAAGACCCACACGTAATATATTGCACTAAGAGGACCCAACATTAGTTTATGATCCACTAAGGGGACCCACAAATAAAAAACTCTTTTTTTTTTAAACAACAAAAAATGTTTACAAACTAACTCCTCTAACGCGGGTTTTCACTTATCATTGCAAAGTTATAATTTATCCCATAAAAGAATTAATGAAAATATTTTTGTAATTTTTATTTTTCATTCTCAGTGTCTCTGGTGGCCTTTTTTTCCCCGTAAACCAAGCGGTCGTGCCTTAGTGCAACGGAACTCCACATTTCTTCTTCTTCCACTTATGTTTAGGTTAACCTTAAAGAATAGCGCCTCATAGTATGAGGAGATTCACATCCATTACAATTCCCCATTCAATGCAATTTCTTATAGTTCGTATCTAGGATTGTGATACGTGACAGTTAATTATCCAACTGTCATAAAATTGAAACCAACTAAGAGTTGAATCTAATGAATCCTTAAAGTATTGCCAATGTTGGGTCAATATAGAAGTTAAAAGCCCAACCTCCCACAGGGAGGTCCTAGATTTGCACTCATTCGGCGGCACTAATATTCCCATTCCCATTCCCATCCCCGATTATGTAAAATAATAAAAACTAGTAATGATACATGCAAACTTGAAGGGCCTTAAGTGTACCTTCTTCTCCAAATGGTGTTTAATCCCCCCACGCTTGGGTGATCCACTAGATCTTCTTTCGAGTGCCACTAGATTATTGTTCTAGTATTTTAAAAACATCATTTTAAATCAAATCAAAGAACACTGGAAGGGGGGGGGGGTGCTACTAGATTATTGTTCTAGTATTTTAAAACCATCATTTTAAATCAAATCAAAAGAACAATGGAAGGGGGAGGGGGGGGGGAGCTCGAAAAACTTGGCCACAGTGAATTGTCTCCTCCCTCTATGTTTTTTAATTTTTTCCTCTAAAATTAATAGGGACGAAAAATTTGACCCCTCATGAAGTCCTTTTGCAATTCAAACTTCAAGTCTTGCTGTTCTCTCTCTCTCTCTCTCTCTCTCTCTCTCTCTCTCTCTCTCTCTCTCTCTCTTGGCGGGGGTGGGGGTGGTGGGGGAGATGGTCAAGAGAATACTTATATTAAGCTCTCTAGAATGATACTAGAAGTTAAAAAAACTAGAGTTTAAAGGAAATGAGGGTAGGGACTGCCACCAAACACTACACAAAAATAGTTAAAACGATATACAAAACCAATTAAATAGGTAAGAACAAAGGGTAAATTTTCCCTTTCAAGTTAACAAGGGAGAATGAGAGGTACCAAGTTCACTATTTTGGGAAAAAAAATTTTTTAAAGGAAGAGAAAATTTATAAAGGGCAGGGGGAGGGAAAAAAATTCCCTTACAATTTTATAAATCATTGACTTAAGCAAATTTTTTTTTTTTTGGGGGGGCCCCCCCCCCGCCCCACCCACGCCCCCCGGTTGGCCCCCCCACCTGAATCTAGGAAACTACATAGCATCCCATTTCAAATTCCTTTGCATATGCCCAGGCTACTCTCCAATAGGAACCGAAGTCTGATCCTTTGCCATTGACTTAGCAAGGTAATTTGCTATTGGATTTGCCTCAGGTGAGTTGTTCCAATATGACGGGGACAGATATGAAAACAGTGAGTACTCTTATATTTTATTACCTCCAAGTAGCTCAACAGGCCACGCCATTTTAATTTCAAGCACAAATGAAGGGATTCAATGATACAGTGTGGCCAACACTAACACCCACTAAATCTGTCTCAACCCACAGCCTCCTTACTCCAAGTGAATGAGCTGCCGCTATGGCATTTATAAAACACAAAAACATTTCCTTTAGGCTCGATTTTACTCCATATAAAGGATCGACATCAACACCCATGCCCTTAAGTCCCGAATCAATCCCCCCACAATTGCATGACCTGGATTTCCCAATGTATATCCATTTAAATTTAGCTTACACCATCATTCTGATGGTTATTGCCACACTACCTTCCTGGACTTGTAAGGCAGCACCTTGATGCGAAGTGCTGACCATTTTGCTATTTCCAACTTGTTGGTGCAAGAAATATGATATTGGCTTCAAGGTTCGCTCCCGATCCAGCTCCAACTCCTGAGACCAAAACAAGGTGAAAGTGGGCCGCCTCTGAGGATGGGAAGCCACCTCGGACGATCTAGTTAGCTCAAGCCAACAAATAAGGGACTCCACTGAGGAGTCAAGACCCCATGAGATGATGAAGTCATCCCCTTGAAGGGTTAGAAAGCTGAAGATAATGAAGGCTGGAGTGTCTAGAGCTTACCTTGCTTCTTGCCTCTCTTCCCCCTTATAAACCGGATCTTTACCTCTTACGGCGACTTCCTGGCTGTAGAGCAAGACACAGGTCCCTTCAGCTGCCCCTACCCTTTGGTGCGTAAGGGCCGACAGACATCCTGTAGACTTTGGGCTCGAGGAGATCCAAGGCCATGTCAGGTGTTGATCTTATTCGGATATTTTGGCTGAACACGTGGGCCACCTGCTACCAAGATTTCCTGGCGAGGATAAATGGATCTGACGCCCCCGGCCGCCCTGGCACCAAGATTTCCTGGCGAGGATAAATGGATCTGACGCCCCCGGCCGCCCAGGACCGGGCCAGAAATATCTGCGACTATAACACAACTCATAATTCCCCAACCCTCCCTCCACACTATAGGTCTCAAATTGCAGCTCTAACAAGATCATTTTGAATGATCCACTACACACCACAAGCCATATTTTCACACCTCCTTGTGATGTGTTCCAATCAAGTAAAGTAGGTATCAAAATGAAGCCTTTCATCCACATTAATCATTGACTTATTTACTTTCAAATTGTAGAAAAAACCTTGTTCGTGAACCTCCATGAGTCCCACAGGGACTCCACCACAAAAAATATGGTGTTTCATGCTTGCACCAACATTTGAAGATAGATTATCACTTCTTTCGATGAAGTGACTAATAAATGACAACTTAAGGTTCATTTCTTATTCACAAAGGATCAACTAGCTAGTATTTTCAGCAAACCGCTTTCATCTCAATGGTTCAATCTCTTATTGGGCAATCTCAATGTCTCCTCTCTGCCGTTGAGATTAACGGGGCATGTTGGTGAACCTCTATGAGTCCCACAAGGGCGCTACCACAGCAAATCATAGAGGCTAAGTTTGAAGAGTTTTATCCCAAGTGAATCCCCTCAAGTTATTTCAATCAAACGTGGAGATCTCCATTCAAATTTGAAGCTACAACACATGTCAAATACCTTAGTAGTTGGACTCTCTCAATGATCCTCACTCTTATCTAAGGGCTTGTTTGGTTACATGAGTCTGGATATTTCAAATATCTAGAGATTTCAAATCTATGGAGTCATGATTTATAAAATTAAATGTTTGGTTTTGGAATGGAATCTCTGGATTCATCCAAAAAAAAAAAATTTATTGACGTGATTTTTGTGAATGTGCAAATATATAGCTTTTTTGAAATCTCTGGATTTCACCCCTTACCCATAAATCTACAGATTCACGTTTTTAGTCTAAAAAGGTGAATCTCTAGATTTCATGAATCTAGAGATTTTTACAACCAAACGGGTATAATTCTCAGATTCATGAATCCAGAGATTTGAAATCTGTGGATTCATGTAACCAAACAGGCCCTAAGATAATTTTGAATTCAAGAGTTTTAAGTAGGAAACTCTTTATGAATATTTTATGTAAGTCATGTACAACCATTCTAAATAATGTACAAAACACTGCAATTGTCGCCATCGTGGACATAGGTTGAATCACACAACCAAACCATGTCAAAACCTTAGTCTTTTTCTCTATTTTCCTTCTCCTTTCTCACATAAATATTGACTTTATCAAGCCTTCTATACCAAATATTACAGATAGGACCTTCCACTTATCAACATTTACAATATGGAAGTTAAGAGTTCTAAGACATATATAAGAATATAAGATTACTAAACCACTTGCTCATAGAATGAGCCCATAACAAAATTCTACATGCACAATAAAAACCCTCAAGACAAAACTCATTCTTTTCTTTGACAATAAGTTAGGGAAACCATTTTCAATCATTTGGATATTATGTCAAGTGAACGATGCTTTCATTCAAAGAAGTGTCAGTAGAGTGTCAGGACACCAACCTACGTTTGCTCAAACTTCTATCATTGATGAACCAAAGATTGTGTTTTCACTTTCACAATTAAAGGCCCTTTCAAATGCAAGAGTTAAAGTGATGCCCTGACGTAGTTATCATGTGATATGAATGTTTGACTCAAACTCTAATCATGACTGTTATTTTAAGATCAAATTTAGAGACACAATATGCTCAAAGGTTTATATTCCATGCAAAGAAATTACAAAATATCAATATTCAATTAAAAAGGGGGGGAGGATTCAGAATGCCAAACCTTGTTTGATATAGATACAATATATTCAAACCCCCCACCCCCACCCCCCACCCACCCCACCCCCCAAAAAAAAGAAAAGAAACAAAAAACAAAAAACAAATGAACAAATGGAAGATTTGAAGAGCCAAAGCACAAGAAGCTGGGAGTAATGCTGGGATGACCCAGAATGTAAGGCTAAGGCTGTTGTTCCAGTGCTACCAAATATCATTATGTGTATGTGTAGGTTTGCTTATTACAGGAGGAGTAGGAATAGTGCCAAAAAGATATGGAGGCTGAGTGAGTTGTGTCCCAACAGTTGGAGTAGTAGTGCCCTTCTCGAATATTGGTGGTTGTGTTATGTGAGGAACCCAATCAGAACCTCCACAAGTAGCACACTTCAAACCAATTCTGACTGATCCTGTAAAATGAAAAAAATTAAAGAAGTTGGTAATTTACAGAAAACATTCAGTAGCCAACCACATAAGATAAAAACATTTTCTCAAGTCACATTAATGAATTGAGAAACCTTCAAGCAGGAGGATTGAATGAACGAACCAGGTGATGGTTTTGCTCCAAATATGTTCTTCGGCTCATGAAATGGGTTTTCAAGTGGATGGAAGCCAAAAACAGGCTTATGACCAATCATAAAATTTCCTGCAAAAGCTAAAAGATATTCCCCTCTTGTTACCAAATAATGAAAGGTTACTTGAATAACCCATAAGATTAGAAATTGTTGGAAATTATTTTCAGATTCTGTAGTCTTAAAGGGAAGCTGGTTTTAATAGTATCACTTCCGAAACTCAACATAAATCAAGAATTTACGCAATTTCTCAAGAGAGCCTCGATGAAGGAGAGACTTCACACTCATGTTTGATGCTTGATACGTAGAAGGTAATGAACTCTACAATTTATAGCCAAAGAAGAGAAGTAGTTAAAGAGGAGGAAGTATTATAAACTGAAGAGATTAAAAGAAATAAAAACTTCATAGAAGTGGCTCAATAAAATGAACGAATTAAATGACAAATTAAAGTAATTAAAATTGATCAAACAAATAAATCAAACCTATTTTGAATCTTAAATAGTTTTATTTCTCGTTTAAAACTAAGTGAAACATATAAAAGCTTCCCAGCGAACTAAAAGAATGATTTATGCACAGTTCTTTGTGTGTAACTGTATGCCCACCAGATAATGAAGACGACCTGAAAGGCTTCTTATTTCTTGACTTCCGCAAGTCTGCAAAATCACAAGTAGCTGTAAATTAAAAGACAAGTTTCATGGGCCATGATCTGAAGAAGCAGAAATCAAAGATCCAAAAGCACTAGCTTTATCTACTACATACTTAATTTCCATGCCTAAGAAGCTTGAGAATTTAAATAGGAGAAATGGGTTCTGGATAACTTACTCATTTTCCAATAGCTTGAATCGAAAATCCTTAATCGTGGTTCTTTCTTTCTCTGATTTCTTTCTTTCTTTTTCATTTCACACACTGGGATGTTGATTATTCCAGCCAGCAGGAATCACAGTGAAGCAACCGGCATTGATGAAGTTAATCAAAGAAAGCTTAATATATAGTTCGTTCGGCCATTGCAATTAGCTTAAAAACACAGCTACATATTAAATACGAACTGCCTGGATATATATATACAAAGCTCAGTAGTCAATGGAAACTTAGCTAGATTACGCGTTTGTTGACTTGTCTAACGCGTATTACACACCTATTCTATCGTTTTTAATGAATATATTTTATTATCTGTTATTTTCTGGTTAATACCGAAAGGGTGAATTTGTGTTTTCTAAATTTTTCTTTAATATGACAATTCTTTAATCTCAATATAATTCCATAGTTTTTTATTTTATTTTATTTTATTTTATTATTTTTTTTTTTTTGGATTAAGAACTTCTAATGCACTGGGATGGGAATGAGAATTTTAATGCTGCCTAATGGATGAGAACCCAAGACCTCCCTGTGGGAGATTGGGCCTTTAACCGCTTTACTAACCCATAGGTTTATCAACCATACAAAGACATGTTTACAACACACCACAATGTAGTTGGGTCTATCAATGTACCACCACTTTCAAATCAAAGCACTCCAATATATGCAATACAAAAATAAACTAAAAGCACAAGACACCAAATTTACGTGGTTCAGCCAAGTTACTTACATCCACGGAGTAATGCCTTAAAGAGAGCTTCGTATTTACTCAATACTTTTCAACTATAATCTTAATCAATATAATAATTAGAGAGCACCCACTTAATACATTTAGTATATGGAGCAGCCACTCCAGTATGAACTCTTGCACTCACAAGAGTATAAGGTTACAATCTCAAAAAACTCAAACTTAACAATCAACTACTTAAAAGATGAAACTTTTCAAATGAGGGAGATTATAATAGATAACTCACCTTCGTTCTTTAACATTTTCATCAAAATTAATATCCAACCTTGTTCTATAAAATCTTGCTTTTTTTGACTTCTCCTCCTTTATTTTCTTGGTATCCACAAGCCAAAACCCCCCCCCCCCCCCCCCCCCCCCAAAAAAATTTGCTATTGTTTCGCTCAAAATAGAACTTTGGAAGAGTTTGTATATAAATGTTCAGGGACCGTTGGATTAATCTTTTTATATAAGTCCCAAAAGGAATCTAATCATAAAGCTGTTGAATCTTCGCATTAAAAATGAGGGTAATTGTTTTAAGTTATATATTATTTCAAATAGAATTTTTTTTTTTTTATTCTATCTTAAACATGCAATTCACTAGCTCATTTTAATCATTATACTTCACAGCCTACCATATATGCATACTCCTAACAAACCAAACACATTGTGATGAATATTTTCTATTTGGACACTTAAAATCCAAGCGCATTAATCTCGGTTCTTAAAATCGGATCTTTATCCTTGTGTTTTTTTTTTTTGGTACAAAGGGGCTTTTTTTTTTTTGGTACTAGTGCTTTTTTTTAATACTAGAAATGTAATGCCGTCCGCAAGGATCGAACCCAAGACCTCTCGACTGAGAAGTATGGGTTTTTACCACTGAACCAACCCTGCATTGGCTACAAAGGGGCTTATTGTCTTTCCTGTCTTTCTAATAACCATTAGATTCGCACTATTCAATCTTTCAAAAATACACATTCCTCCCCGAGACTTAAACCTTCTTTCAAAAAGACCCCCAAAGTCTTCAAAAATAATATTTAACCCCTTGAATACAGATAGCACCACAGAGAGCATTTTTCCTTTGATGTCCACACTGCCCAGATTTGTTTTCATATCATGCACTCTCATGAGAAATGTCATAACTTCTTCATTTCATATCAGAATCACAATCCGAAAAGTGCATCTGAAAGAAAATTTCATGAACTACATTTTTCAGGTGAAGTCGAACCCAAAAACAATTTCTTGACTACCCAAAAATTCATTAAAAGTGACCCTTGTGCAGTGACATATGAAATTCACCATCTTAAGGAATCTTCGCTTCACCTAGAACTCTTAAGTCTTCTCATAAGCACTCAAAACCATTGTAATAGGTTGATCACCCTCAAAAATATAGTGAATGCCCAAAATTTTCTATGGGACCTTCATTTTAGTACAAGCCACGGATTTTTAGAACACACTACATTTTGGTTGCCAACAATGACAATACATGCAATCTCAGCCAACTTATCAACATTACCAAAACATATGTTTGATGATAGTATCCTTCTCTTATTGGATTATTGGTGTCATGGAGAATGTCATGCCTCAAGATAATATTCTTTCTTCTTTTTAGGTTGTATATTCTTTCAATTTTTTCTTTTGAGATTTTTTTTTTTTTGGTAATATTTCGTTTGCAATTCATGATGCCTGTAAGTGTAGGTGTTTAGGCGTTCAAGTGAGGGGCATTTTAGTCTTTTAAGGTGTTATGTATTCATATGTCTTATGTATTTGTTGTAAGGGTATTTCATTCATTCTATAGTTTGTAAATAAGCATTATGTTTAGGTTTAGGGTTTATGCAATCAGTCCATTTTCTCTCTTTCGTTTTTGGGGGCTACAGTGGTTTTCTGCTAGCACTCATGTTCAATGGTGGTTTTTTTTTCGGTTCTAGCTTGGATGGAGCGTGGATCTTCAAATCTTCATCAAGCTTGCTGAGGTCATTCCTCTATAGGGTATTTGTCACATCCCACTCGCCGGTCTTGGTTACCCGTCCGACAACCCATGGGAGGGAACCATCAAAGGATTCACGGTCTTACCATCAATAATAATAAATGCAAGTAATAGATAACATGAGCAAGAATAAATGCAATAATGAATAAAAAGATTACAAGAGTCCAAATACTCCAATAAAATAATAAAGGAAATAATCAATGATAAAAAAGAATAATGAGTTCAGCGGAAGCTATTCAAAAAGACTAAATAAGTTTCTTTCCTGTTTCTTTTTCTTTAACTAAAAATTGGTTTTCTAATTTAGCAAAAAAGGGGTTCTAGCACTAGTTCTTCTCCATACGATCAGCAAAATGTCTGGGAACCTGTCTCCTCCGTCCATCAATGAGTATTATAAGCGCACTCTCATGCACTCGCAGGAGCTCCCACACAAGTTATCTACATCTCCCACTGACGGTGCCACATCTTCTTCATATAAGAAGGGTTTTTCATATAGATCCCTTCCAACCTCCAACGTTGGGCCACCATCTGTGCAATTTATATAATACATACAAGAAAATGAATGAGTTCTGACGAACTCAATAAAGATAACATAATTCTCATCCATATGTCAATACCATCAACAATGCATATATGATACGTATGATGTCCAAAAGTATGAATGCTACTAAGATCTAACCGTGCAAGTCTCTAATAGTTGACATGCTTTAAGATATACACCAGCCCTCCTCTAGGTAGGTCTAATCACTTTGATCCCTCACGGACTGGATACCTCTGTTGAGATCCTGGGTAAAGGAGTAAGTCCACACTTGGCTCATAAACCATGGCTGGGGTTTAAGTCAACAATCTTTTACCACGACCATTGGCATGAGTACTAGTGCATGTCGGAGTTTCTAATCTAATGCAAGTCATAATGGTAACACACTACATGAAGTCCGGATACTTCCCCATGGCACCAACCAACTCGTGCGGTTCCGTATCCTTCCCAACTTAGGAATGAGAACCCTCACGAACTGGCTACCGCTATTGGACTCCACTCCCTAACCCTATGGTCATCTACATATTGTTGGGGTAGAATGCTCTTATGACTCCTCACGACACCCGATCCGCTCCTTGGACGTCTATAAGCCCAACCCTAACATATGCAACCCTACCATTGCATGAACAACAGTGGATCACTGAATCTCCGCATGGACTGGTTACCGCTGTAGGATGAATCAGAGTCACGTCACCATCGTCACGGGTCATCCGGCTTCAATTCCCCTAACCAAAGGGTAGTAGTATGTGGAGTACCTAGCCATGCAACTCTAAATTCTCCCTAGGTATGTCATCCAGTAATTATGATAGTGCTGGAGGCATCAGTGAGCATGTGTCCCATACCATAGCCCTCTGATATCTCAAACCAAGATACCCCAATGGAATACCCTTTCCATCAAAACCACAATACACCAATCATCATCATACCACAATCATAATTGATAAAGTACATATAAGAACATTACAAACAAGTATACAATAAGATCAACATGCTTATTACAGCTACAACAAGATATATAATTAAAGAATAGTAAAGAAAGACACTGATCTAGCATGTTCAAGTCTTTGCATAAAGACAAGAATGTATATCCTTTCCTGAATTACGTAAAAGCTCTTTAAAATGAAATGCAAAAACAATTAATTAGTATACTTTTAGTAGAAATAGAGAACACTTATAAACAAGGTTATAAGATTATAAAAGTCAAATGAGTCAAATCGGATAAAAGCCAAAAGCCACATACTCACTGTAACTCAGCCGGTCACTTGGCTCAAGCTACCACCTTGAGCAACCGCCATAAAAACAGAATGTTTCAAATTTGAAACTCTGGCTTTTGATCGTCCGATTTCAATCCGAATTTCGAACTAAACACATCTAGAACCAAGGGGTAAAATGAATGCAGGGATTCGTTTTTGGACAGGATCCCATCAAGGACATTGGAAAGAGAGTTACAACTAACCAATTGGGTTACCACTAACAACATGGGGGTGGGTTAACACCAATCAAAAGCTAAAGGAAGAGAAAGGGTGAAAGAAGATCCACTTACCTTAACCAGAATCACCAAATAAGGGAAGGGAAAATCTCCAGATCTTAGTCCACGCTCTACTCACCTTCTAGAGTGTCTCCACTACCTCCTAACCACCAAAAACAGTAATTCCGAATATAATATTCATTAATTGGACGAATGTTGCTATTTTTAGAGGTCTGGGGCAAATTAGGATAAAACACCGCAACCAGGACTAGGCGGTCTCTTGGGGCAGTTGCTTGGTTCAATCAACCACCTTAAGCAACCGCCCCCTAGTATATTGCTATACAAGGGTGCTTGCTTAAGGGGTTGAAACCCAAAGACAACCTAACCCTAATCAACACATGGGGGAGGTCTTACCTTCATTCCGGACATCTCCAGACACCACTTGCCTTGATTCAGAGATCCATCTTTTAAGTAAGGCAGGTTCATCATCAAGAGAATCTAGATCCATGGGTTCTAGATATGGATCATGGACTTCTATCTGGACACTCCACAAATTAATCCGACTAGACCTTCGGGTTTTGGGACCTGCAATACGGATCCCATGTTAGAAATACGGGGGTTGTTATAGTTTTTGTGGTTGTAAAACTTGGGGTTTGGTTTTGATCTTGGAGTGTGGTTGTTCTTATGAGTGTGCGACCAGTGTTTGTAGCGTAACTCTTCTTTTCACTTATCTGAGTAGTGCATGGTGCCTTGAGTCCTCTGAACTCATTCTTGGATTAAGGATGTAAGTCTAAACTAAGCAAATGCTTTGTCTCTATCGATGTGTGTCTTATTTTCATTACATACTTAGGTTCGATTTTACAATAAGTCATTTCTAAATGGATGGCATATTTTAGCTTGTTGAAATTGAATCCGACTCTCTCTGAACGATGGTTGAATCTTGACTGGTCAGGCAAGAACCCATTCACTAAGAGAAAAGTGAGAGTGGGACGATCAGTCTAATTGGATAGTTGGCTCGAAGTTCAATTCAGATTCAATAACAACATTACCTCGAGGATGGGGGTTTTAGAGCTCTAAGCTGAGCAGCTAGAGAATAATACAAGAGTTTTTTTTTTTTGAGCATTTCCATTAAATGAGATAGGTGATGGGTATTTATAGCAGAACCTGATTGGTAGTAGTTGTCAGATTATCCACCTAGCCAGATCTCTACGATGAGCATGTCAAATGTGATAGTTGACCATCCTGACACATCAGCCTTGGCAGCTGTTAACGGCAGACTGACAGAACAATCTCTGACATGTGTACTTGGTAATTTTGCTGGCATGTCGCTCGAGGTAGATACGTTGTCAGATCAATGTATCTTCTCAATTAGGCCATGGTATGGGAGATTGTAGAATGGGGTTGTTCCCACTCGCTCAAGATATACTTGATCCTAAAGATGGTTCACTTGTGTGAAGTCTTGATCTTTGAGATGGTGTGCTTGGTAGGTCCTATCAAATGTTCTCTAAGTACTGGTCCTTCATCCTACTCTATGAGTAGTTGGATCTATGTCAGTCAACCCGATCACTATCCCAAGGTCTACGGTTGAGCGCCTCAGACAGATGTATCTCAAACACAATTTGGGTGTCTATAGACATGGGGTCGAGCCCCTTAGTTCACCCACGGGATGACTTGTCAAATTGCATCTAGTCTAGCCCAACTACCGGTTTAGGACCAAACTCAGGTGGTACTTGCTACAAACTGGCATAGCATAGTTATATCATTTTCCAAATATTTTTCAATTAGAGAAGAGTTGATTTCCTTATAAGATAATACAGTTAAAATCAAGTTTACCCTTCCTGTTCATTTGATGGAAAATACCTGAATTTTGCTAGGGGAGCAATGTCAACGTGGCATTGTTTGGTGCAGCCGAAGGCCCGATTCACTGTCCAGTCCAGATTTAAATATAGACGGTTTAATTAATTCACGTGCAAATTGGTAAAACCTAAGTAAATATGAAATGAAGATTAATTAAACGATCTAGATTTAAATCTGGACCGAGCAGTAAATCTGGACCATCAGTTGCACCGTGGAGTGCCTCATTGGGGCAACTCCCAAGCAAAATCCAAATGCCCTAATCATAATCTAATTAGGTCAGATCATGTACCAAATTTCAATCTTAATTTTATAAGTTTTCTTTGGAGAGCGATGGTCATGCATGTTGCTCCCAATTTTACAATAATGCATGTTTCTTCACCTGTCAAACTTTGCATGGGCTAAAATTTGTATATCAAGGATCTTATATCACTGGATGAGCCCTAGGGATCAAACACGTTTAATAAATAAGTTAAAAAAAGGGGATTGAAATTTGGTAGAGGTGGCATCTTGTCTTACCACCTTTTCCCATACATTACCATAATAACGTAACAGAGGATAATTTACTTGCCTGGAACTCATAAACCTCTTTGGAAAAAACAGGGAAAACATAAAAAAGAGCCAAAGTTTAGAAACCTTACCTTTCCTTCCCTTATTACTTTCTTTCACAAACCTCTGCCTAAAGCATGTGGGCAGGACTGGATGCTGCGGAGCTAGAAGCCCTTGACAGTACTACAGTTAGGTCTTATGATGAGACTACAAGCAGATGTATTAGCAATAACATAACATTAGTAACATTTCTTCTTTGTTCTTCAAATTCACTATCACGTTTCTCAACCATGATCACATATCTAACAAATGGATTTTTCTTACTTCCTGTAGGTTATAAAAGAATGAACTACTGTGTCAACCTTTCTCTATGGTACAGTATACAAGTAATCCTTGCATTAGATCCTTTAAGATTCCAAAACCCCATTTCACCTACTCTCAGCACGATATAATCTCCAGGTAAAAAGATCCCTGAAAGATTGAAACCGATGGGAGTAAGCTGCCATTAACAATTCTGCATTCTCAAAATTGCCTCCCCGTGGAAAAGATGATGAGTAATTATGAAATCCCAACTCATTCGACAGCCACAGAATCTGTTATATTTTCTTCACTTTGCAACTGGCTCTCAAGTACCTGCAAGACATTATCTGGTGGGCACTTGTTAGCAGGATTTACGGGTGATGTTTGGCAAAAACACTCGGGCCATGAATTTGTATAGAAAGACTCAGGTGCAACACGCTGGTGGGATCCGCCAAATTTGGATTTGAACATCACACGCCGAACAGCTTCTTCAAAACCAGCTGTACGGCCATTTTCTCTAGCAATAAAGATTGGGGCAAGAGCTTTTCTGTCAGGTTGGATGGTAGTCCGGAAGCCATAATAGAGACGGTGGCCCATGAGATTATTGGCAAAGTTGCTAGGGCCATCATATGTTGGCATGAAAATATCAGAGAGAAGACACACCATGTAATCCACAGCAGATCCCAGCAGGCCCTGGGTGTTCTCTGCCAGCTCCTCTGCAAGCGCCACTGTGGTGTGGTTCTCCAGGTGAGGAAATAGAGCCCTGAAAGGCTTCATGAAGCGTTGTCCACCAAAAAGCTCACCTGCTGCAAGGTATATACTGGTGGAGTTGCTGAACCCCATAGCTTGCAAGATGAGACCAACCTGCAGAGAGAACCATCTAGATCAGCACCCTCATCAAATATCATACATTTGGTTCGCATTCTCAATAACTGGTTCATTCAAAAGGAGCACCAGATGCAACGAGTGAACCAACTGAAAATACACCTTGCAGTCCAGATGACCTTTTGCCTAGACTAAATATATATGAACATTTATGAGATCTAACGTCTCTGTCCTCCAAATAAGTTAATTTTCATTCAATTGACGACCCCAGGAAACCCCTCCAGAAGAACTTTGCCACATATGAAGAAGCAAAATGAAGAAATAACCTGTCAAAAGTATTTATAGAAGATCACACTAGTGTCCAAGTGTACAGTCTTGTGTCCTAAACCTATGTATCCTCATTTTCTTCAATAATGAAATTACTTCCTGCACACCCAAATTTTTCATGCCAACATCTTCAGTAAATTTTTTCCAACAAAGGTTGGTTTGAATCACTTTTCCGGATGAACCACCCAATCCTTACCCCCCCCCCCCCCCCCAAAAAAAAAAAAAAAAAAATAGAAGAAGAAGAAGAAATATCTCTCCCTCTGCCACCTCACCTCATAATCAGGAATAAAACTTGGATCGATGGGCATGCGCAAGCAAGGTCTGGTGTACAGTTAACCAGAGATCTGCTATAGTTAACCAAACAGAGGTTAAGGAGATAAACACACTATCAAGCAGCTAACTGGATGAAAAACCTACAATACACAACTAGGAAGTGGTCGAAATTTGAAAACATCAATAGCCCCTGCTGGCCTCTTGATGGTCCAGTAATTTTTCTGAACCAAATTTGTAGGACATAAGACTTACTTCTTCTGGAGTTAACGGGCATTTTCCAATAGCTCTTCTTTCATTGTAAACAAGTCTTTTCTCGGCAAAATTTTGCTTCCGGTACTTCCATAGTATTTTCTGTTCTTCAGGTGTAAATATATCAAAGCACCTGTATGTTTCTGATATCAGACCAAGAGAAGGAAAGGAAAGCATTCATCAAAATGCATAAAAAACAAGAAAATCTGTTCCTTGTACTCAGTATTTAACAGAACATGATTTCATTTTTTGGTTAAACCTAGAGACCATCCTTCAGGCAAGAAGAATAATTCATATCATACGTAAAGGTGGGATTTAAAGTATCTAAATCCATGGAAAGATCAGCATGATTGGGTGGAACTAAAATGCTTTCTGAGGTGTTTGCATATTTTGATGAAGAATGGGATCTTCTTGTCCTGTCAAATCACTATCCATCTTCTGTTCATCATATTTGGAATCCTCCCCCTCTTTGTGCTATTAATTTGCATTGTTAGCCCAGGGCAGCTGATGTAGGAGGGGTATTTAGTGATCTTTAAGCTATAGTGTTGAATATTCACTAATCATTGAATTCCATGACTGAAGTTACCCTTCAATGAGGATAGTTATATTCTGATGTAGAAACCAGACACATTGGAACCAGCTAAGGAATGAACCAGATAGGACCAATTTAAACCAGCATTGGATGCCACCTTGACCCAGCCAGCAGGTCCAACTAGAAGATCCCCTTGCTCCACAGTTTTTGAACAGTCAACTTGGAGTGCTGCAGTAGGATGATAACACATGAAGAAAAGAAGCCAAAATACTGTTCATATCACTATTCAAGTTAACAGTGTCACAGCCCATTATTTGGCAAAGACTTATTCTTGGAAGGTTTAGGACCTTATTTTAATTTCCACATTGATAGTCTCTCTTTTAGTTATTTATGCATGTAGTTGAATCATAGAGCCTAGTAGCTTCTAACTTAAATTAGTTTCTATATTCCATAAGATTTTATTTTCTCTAGCTACTATGTTATTAGTTTCGATTTCTTGTGAAGCTTCAGCCAAGCTATAAATAGGCCATTTCATATCAATAATGGAGAAAATTTTGGACAAACTGATTTATGGCCTAGTAGCCTCTGTATGGAATAAATCCATGTTCAATAGCTAAGATAACCATACATGAGAGACGCAAGGCTGAGATAGCCCATCTTTCTAACCCCGCCCCCCCTTTTCTTCTTTTATCTATCTATCCTTTTTCTTATCATTTTATGTGCTTCTTTCTTTTGTGAAAAGAATTTTTAATTAGTAAATTGTCTTTACCAGTGTACTGATCCCATAGGTTTATCCGGTATGAGGTTGACCTTTGCACTATGTGATATCAAAGCTATGGCATAGTTGTCATGGCGACTAGGCTATGTGAGGCGGTTTTAGCTAGTTGGGGCGATGAGTCGTCGAGGCGCCCTCCGAGGCGCTTTTGAGCGGTCGAGGCGTTTTAAGTGAAATTTTTACTTTTTAGTGTACATCTCATACACTAATTCATTATAAACATATCTTATATATAATAAAAAAAAAACTAATATTAGCCATTTAGCCTACCTCAAGTCATCCAACATACTACTAACCACACATAGTAGGTCCTAAATAAATTTCAAGTATCATACTATCATTAACAAGAATCAAGATACAATAAAATGTAACTAAATAGTAAACACATAGATACATGAGCAAAACAAATAAACACTAGACAACATACCTTCATTAAATGTCACCAACACTAGCACCATCAAATGCAAGGGATAAATAAATAAAAGCAGATAATATCAAAAGAATTGCAGTTCAAAGGAATCTCATGTACACAATGCATACACCAAGCAGTATATCTGAAGAATGCAAACCAAACCAGAAGAAGAAAAAAAAAAACAGCAACTTATAACATTGTTACAACACAGGAAAAAGAAGAAAAAATCCGGCGACATACCGTCGCCTGAGATGGTGACCGAAGCCGCTGCAACTTGGTCACTGCAACTATGGTGGCTTTCGTATGAGCCTATAAGGGGAAAAGGGAAAAAAAAAATAGAAGCAGAAGTTAGAGAGTAGCAGGCTAGCAGCAGAAGTCGATCAATTTTGGACCTTCGAAACGGAAAAAGACAGTATAGTGTGTTGCCGGTGATATTTCTGGTTGTCGCTGGAGTCACTGGATGTTGCCGGAGTCGCTGGCTGCCGTCGTCGATCGAGTGGAACTGAAGAGAGTAGCAGAGGAAGATAGTACCAGGCGTGAATCGTGATAGAAGAAATCAAGAAATGAAAAGCTGAAGAGAGTTCTGGGCCTTCTGGCTGTCGCCGGTGATACTTTTGGCTGTCGCCGGTGATACTTTTAGCTGTCGCCGGAGTTGATGACCTTTGTCGTCGATGAAGAGAGTAGCAAAGGGAGAGGGCCGAGAGACAAAGACGACGAGAGCAGAGAGTTAGGGCTCGCAAACAATTGGGATTGAGTGATTCTCGGGTTTTCTTCTTTTTGTTTTGTTTTTTTTTTTTTTTTGGTTAATGATTTAATGTTAGAATGATCCCATGTATCTCATGTAAAACTTATATATGCACTCAACCAATAGATGATTCCCAATTGGAATCTAATTTCTAATTCATATTTTACCTTTGATTTGGAATACAAAATATGATGGTTTTTAAAACCCACAAAGGCAGTCGCCTATGGGTCCAAGGCGTCTGAGGCGACACATAGGCGACGCCACAGAGCCTGAGGCTACCGCCTTATGGCCTTTATATGAGGTGCTTGTCGCCTCATCTCCACAAAGACCACCAAGACGTCGCCTAGGGGACGCCTTGACAACTATGAGCTATGGCCGACCCATGCTCCATTCCATTGTCCAATGATACTTGCAGCATGGGAAATCCAACTCCATCATTGCAGCCATTGTATCCAATCAAGGGGTACTTACTGTTGGGCCATAGTCAGATGGCAAATGAACTATAATGCTTTCCTTGAGAGCAAAGATTTGGATTATTCTTTGGATGATGATTTCAATGACCTTGCATATGAAATATACATTATCACAAGGATTCTTCTTGCTGAATTCAAAGGAAAGGATTGAAAGAGAACCACCACCTTCAGTACATTGATGAACAGTGGGAAGTCCATAGCTCAAATGATAGTGGACAGTGGGAGTTGCATGAATGTAGTCTCTCAAGCATTTGTCACTGATGGACACCTCAAGCAAAGTTGAAAGCTGCCAAAGTGAAGTGTCACTCTTTTAAAGCCCATACTCTAGAAGCCTCCAGTATAGGAACAAAGTAAAGATCCTCAAAGGCTTAAAAGTAAAGGGAAAACGGTTGGAAAGCCCTCATTCATCCACATGGAACCCTTGCAAAGCTTGTAATGAACCCAATGAAGCCCCTTTACAATTAGAGTCCATATCTGATTTGAAGATGACTGCTACCTCTTATGAGTTAAATGACACACATAAAGATGCAGAGCACCTAGGGTTGGAACCTTTCTAGATTGACATACATCATCACCATGTCTCCCAGTTGAAACTCCACATATCATCAATGACGAACAGCCATAACTTTGCAGACATCATTGCTAAGAGTTACTCTTTGTCGAACAACAGCATGTACCCCTGTGATATAAAGTCGAAGCTTATCAACTTCAATATTGATGTGCACTTGTGGTAGTAGTGAAAAAGGTCTATAGACCAGTCGAGATTGGACCTCAAACGGAGTATGGCCTATCGTACAATTAATGGAGTAGTTGTAAGCAAACTCAGCTATATCAAGTATGGTTTGTCTTCTCATGATCATGAACCAAACACCTCAGTAAGTTTCCCAAACTTCTAATCACTACCTCAATCTGCCTATCAGTTTGTGGATGCAATGCGGCTGAAAACTCCACAAAATTGCTCATGATATTGACATCACAATCATAGACAATGCTACCTAATAGGCCATGTAGTCATACAACATCCCTGAAGAACATCTTGGCAATGTCAACTGCATTAAAGATCTTATGACATAGTATACAGTAAGCCATGATGGCAGTGTTGTCAAAGCGTCCGCCTACCTAGGCAGCAAACCGGTTTTTCAACCGCTTTGTTTTGAACCACTTAATTGACGCTCTTTTTTTTTGCCACCTTTTCGCCTACTTTGTCGCCTTGTGCGCTTTATTGCCTCCTAGACGCTAAAGCAACAGCGTTTTTGACATTTTGTACATAATATTTTTTTTTAATCAAAATTTATTTTACAAAACCATATATAAATTTAATAGCTTAGTCATTTCGGAATCGAGTCCCAAATTGCAAAGGAATTCCAAGGCCCAAAGTCACAGAGGACCTCTACAAGCTTTGGGGGCACTGCCCCCACACCCCTACCAGGGCAGCCTCCCTGGACCCTGTGCCCTTCGAAGAAAATTCATCAAATGGTGAAATTTCGATCAAATACCTAAAATCCAACTCGAAACGAAATTGGTAGTAGGCACAAAGTATCCATTTCGTTTCATATCGACCAAATTTCGGTCGTCAGTCGATTTCACCCGATACCATATCGGGCGAACGACACATGCGTGGCTATAAATACCCACTTTCGACCCGTTTCGACATATCGACGGCATTTCACCTACCGAGCCATATCGCAGAGCCATTTCGACCTCCTTTTGAATTTTTTTGATTTCTCTTGTTTTCATCTGCTTCTACACCTAATTTCTAGTATTCCATTTCCTTCAAACACTTGATTTGCTCCTCCATTTGTGCATTTTCTCAAATCTTGCAAGGTGAGTAACCAACTTCCTCATTTTTTTATTTTTGTTTCATTTGTGCCTTAAATCATGTTAGATTGCTTCCAAATTTATATATGTTTACTTTAGAGTGATAATCTATGAATTTGTAGTGTCAAATTATTTTTTGATTCTTCCTACTATTTTTTTATTTTTCTGTTATTAAAAATTATTTACTAAATTATGTATATTGTTAAAAATGTTTATGTATAGTACATGTATAAGCTTCAAATGGATGTATGTGAGAGTTGAGACACCATATTGCTGTGATGGTGTTGAATTAATTTTTTTTTCTGTTAATTATGTAATTTTACTGTATTTAATATATATTTAAATAATTAAAAAATATATTTAAATATTAAAAAAATAATTAATTTCTGTTTTAAATTTAAAAATAGGAGAGTATTAGTGGAAGCATGTATGCAATTTTTTGAGCATGTTGTGGATATTTTTAAGGTATTAGTGTGTATTTTATATATTTTAAAATTATTTATATATTAAAAAAATACTTATATAGTTATACATATTTTTTTTTAATATTTAAAAAATAGGAGGTTATTATTAGAAGCATGTATGTCATTTTTGGAGCATATTGTGGAGCTTTTCAAGATACTTAGTATGTGTTTCTTGTATCAGGCACTCTATTTTAAAGATGTCAGACATAGCTTGGGATCATGGAAGGCCACCGACAGTGATAAGAGGAAGAGTGAGTGTAATTCTGGAAACAAATAGGAGGAGGTGGGGCCACTAGATTGAGGTGCATCTAGCTGGTGGACGGGATGTCGGGTGCCCAAAGGTGCCTATGAGGTCGGGGCAATGGCCTCATATTTAGTGGTGGAAGCAGAGGAGAGAGAGAACACGAGGGATGAGTTCGAGGATGCTCTTGGATGACCTTCCGGATCCGGGGTTTGGTGGGATGAGCCGAGGCTGACCCGTCCGGGGATCGGGGAGGCGTGTGATGTGGGGCACGAGGTTGATGACATCGGAGGCCGAGGGGTCGGTTGTGGGTCCTCTGGCGGTGGGTTGGGAGGTGTGGTGGCTCCCAGTCCCTTGGGGGTCTCGTGTCGCGGGCTCCTATCCCTGGGCCCTCGGGGTCCTTCCTCGCATCCTCGGTCCGGATCTTGAGATTCTTCGTGATCCCCCTTTTGCGGGCGATAACGAGAGTTGACACTTTGGGGAGTGTGGGAGAGTGGGGATGGCTTTCTCCAAATGGGCGATTACCATAGTGTTCGCTCGCTCGGGGCCCTACTCGGAGATATGATTGCATGCTGGGAGTGGTGTCGCCCCCTCCTTGGTATACAATGTGTATTTGCCTAAGCATAAAGAGGACATAAATTAATACATTAAGGGATTAAAGCCCATGTGGAATCATTATGGAGTGACTCGATGGTGATGGTTGGACGGTCCCACTGCAGTCCATCATCATTTCATGTTGATTGTGATGGGAGGACGGTGTTCCTCGGTCGGTAGATGCATCCGGTGAGAGAAGGATGCAAAATACATTTACAAATTACTGAAGCAAGTGGTGAAGGAGGTTGGAGTGGAAAATGTAGTTCAATTGTGGATGATAATGGCTCCACTCGAGCGGTTAAGATGCAAGAGAACTCCGTATCTAAGTCTAAACATATAGTATTAATTTTCATTTGTAAATACATATATTTACATTACACATATACATGTACACTTTATAACTTTGTATTGATGGCTTGATGCCTTGATGGATGGCGATATAGGCTCTTTTGGACTCCTTGTCTTGCTCACGCATTGACTTAATGTTGAAGGAGATTGGAAAGGTCGCTTGTGAAGAATACGGTGGACCAGCTCGACATGTTAGCACCTTCATATATAACCACACCTATGCATTAAGGATGATGAGGGACAGTGTCGGGGTGAGTTAGTGAGGCGGGCATACCGTTTGCTACTAATTGGATAGCCTGCGGCTTTGAGAGTGGAGCTGGCCTTGGGGTATGTTTGCATCGGAGGAGTGGTTTACGGGAGGGTTCTTCTCTGGGAGGAAGGAGGCTCGTTGACTATCCTTGATGAGGTTTGCAATGTGAGGATAGTAGTGAAGATGCTTGGCTGTGGTGATGTGTTGAGGATGGTAGATCGCAAGAAACCTACTCTGCCACATTTTGTGAGTGATGGATGGCAACAGTTGCTCGGTCTCGGGAGTCCTTCAAATCATCACGTAGTGGGAGTCTATGTTGGGATCCATGCTGGTGGTGGTTGTTGTTGTTGTACTTAAGTCTAGTATTTAATTTAATTTTCATTATGTTATCACACTATTAAGGCTTAAGCATTAACTATTCCTTTTATGACATACTTTTTCTTACCTCTATTTAAATCCGTACATTCGGACAATATTGGGATGAGGCGATTTGATGGATGCTGTCCAAACCTAGTGGAGAGTTCGACCGGATCGCTACAAGCGTCATCCTTTGGAGGTGAGATAGTGATTAGATCATTTGATATTCACAATTCGTAGTTTTATACTAAGTCATTAACCTAGTAAGTAGTAACTAGTAACTACTAAGTACTAACTAGTTATTGTTTTTTCTCTTTATATATTGATAAAGGCTTTTAGGGATGCCCTGGAGCTTCGGTCGTCTTTGTGGCTGTATGGGACGGAACCGCCTGCAGCAGTTCATTCATTTATTTCATTATACATTATACATTTAATTATTATATTCTATGATTCTATCTTTAATTTAGTTATTTAAGTATTAAAATGACTTGGAGTCTATGTTTGTTGCTGAGTGGTGGTTGCAATTTGGACTGATTCACACAACTTGGTAGGGTTGCGCAAAGTGCTCTCCCAACATGTTCGCCCCGGTTGTGAGCGAATTGAGCACCTTCAGCCTCATTCACTCAGAGGCGCAACCATTGGGTGTGAGCGTCTGAGGACCTTGTCTACCTACACTATAATATGAGGCCGAGAGAGGATCATATTAGACGGGGGGGTGGACGGAGAGAGCACCAATATCGAGTTGGCCGACATATTTGAGATGGATGATGATGATAACCCGAAGTTGTTGGATCGGGGATAGTGGAGACGGATTGCTGGATGAGGATGGAGGTCTTCCCAATAGTCGGATTGCGAGAGGAGATGGGGGCTGATGTGGGGGACTTCATGGCCCGGAGGGGAGGCCACATGCGAGCCCGCCCGTCCCTTCGTGCCACACCCTAATGCATCCACCCGGAGTGAGGATTTGATTTTCCGGTCCGACACCGAGAATGAGGTGACTCGGGCCTCCGGCGATGACGATGATGGTGATGATGATGACGGTGATGGTGATGATGGAGGGGATGAGGAGGGTGTGGGACCTCGTGATCGGGATTCGGCTGATCCTGGGGGAGAGACCACCACCACCACCACCCGCCGGACGTGAGAGTCGGGGGGGGAGGACGACCACCGAGATTCACGGAGAGAGTCGGTTCACCCACGCGACACGGGATTCGGCCATCCGGAGCTGCATCTCGAGGCAAAAATGTTTCCTTTACATATTCGAGGAAGGGGAAGGGGAGACAGCATGGCTGGAGCACGGAGGACACGCCATCATATGGGTCCTACCGTCCATCCGATGCCGAGAGCTTGGTGGGATCTATGAGATCGATGAGCATTGATGATACTAGAGACTCCTCCACCTCTCAGAGGATCCGGATGGCATGGGCTGCGAGTCCTCATATGATCTGCTGTGGAGAGTATTGGTTCTACCGAGTCGACTATGGTTATGGTCCTTATGGTTATGGACCATATGGTGTCCCTCCCGGCTATCGGATTCGGGCTCGGGCCCCCACGACTGAGCCTTATGGTTATGGGCGGCCTATGGAGCTTATGGTGTCCCTCCCACTATCGATTATCGGAGTCGCCCCTGCGACCTTATCGGTATCCTTATCCTTCTCCTAGTCCCGAGAGCCGGGCGGGGGTGGTCTTTCATTTGTTGAGCGGATCTTCCACACTATTCCACAGCCCACAAGGCCCACCACCACCAGTTCCTTTGGAGATTCACAACTTCCCACCGTTAGGGAATCTTATGCATGTGGATGAGGCCACATACAGAGGTGCAGTTTTTGACTATGTCCAAAACTATATGGGGCGGGGGCAAACATCATGGGAGTTATATTGTCATTTGTATGGGGTGCAGACGGAAGAGGGAGACCTTGAGGCTTGAATAGAATAGACTTGTAAGCAAGTTGTAAGTTGTAAGTTGTAACTTGTAAGTAATAACAATACAACTTCTTCTCTGATTCATGTACTATATACTTGGAATGTTGGATGTTACATTTTCAGTAGTTTTTTAGTAAACTAGTAGTTATTATAGTGTTTATTATGTTTGAAATAGCTAGTATGCAAAAATCCAAATCAATTTGAGTGCATTTGAGGCTCGAAATTGAGTTTTCAGAATCGACAATAAGTAGTCCGTTTGGTCTTGAATGTTCATTTCGATCGAATTTTAAAGTAGTTGTATTGAACATTTTTTGACCCAACCGCTTAGGTCGCCTTATTGCCGCCTAGACACCGCTTTGTCGCATAATCCCCTAGGCGGAGCCCCAATCGCTTTGGTCGCCTTGACAACCTTGCATGATGGGATTGTATCAATCTATTGTTGGAGGCAAGTTAAGTACGAAATCCATACTAGTGTCAATCCAAGGTGTGAGGAACTAGTAATGGTGAGTATAGACCCTGTATTTATTCAGTGTCCTTAGCTAGTTGACAGACTCAGCCTGTATTGATTATATAATATCAACATCTTTTGCAATACGCCGAAATGACCTCCCAAACCGCCGCCATGTAACTCCCATATAATGTGATGCAGTGAAGAACTTGGAATGCATAATCGAGTTCCCAAAAAATACCCATCTTGAAGTGCTGACTATTGGACTGAAACTCATTATATAGTCATGGTAGAAGATCTCGACACCTTGAAAAACCGAGATCTCTACCATTTCGGTGAGATCTCGGTCGAGATATACAATTTTTTGGCATCAACTCGGTGGCCCATCACGGTGGGTTTTAGGGTTCCAATTGGGTTGAAACGTGGTATTTAGCCTATTTAAGGCCTTTTGAATACATTGGTGGCCTAGGATTTGTCAGAAAACAACCTTAAGTATGATTTCTAAGTCTACCCAAAGTGTGAGAACAAAATGTTGTAGGATTAGGGAATGCAAAGTTATACAACATGTAATATAGAACCTTTTAAGGCATATAAATGAAAAGCAAGTGTATCAAATGCATCAAGTAACTTAAATGTCATCAAAATTCGATCCATAAGAGTATCACAATCTTAATTTTCAAGAATAGAATAATAAAATTATACAACCATTAGAAGTTCTATATAAGTCATTAAATCATAAGTTCATAAGACAAGTAGAGAATGATTGATCTTCCTTCGATGTTGTAGATGTGCTAAGAGTAGTTGCAAGCGAAAATCCAATCGAAATCCACAAAAAAGGCAAAAATTGAGTGTTCCAGCAAGATTCAAGGCGAGATATAGCGAGATATGACGAGATGGCGAGATATCCCAACTCTCTACTCTCGACCTCCATCTCGTCTCGCCTACTTGAAAAAATGAGATATATTGGCGAGATCTCCGAGATCTCCCACCATGTATATAGTATGGTGAAATCTTTGTTAGATACATTCACATCATATATCTGGTCAATGCAAACTGCATGTGCTGAAGAGATGTTAAGAGCAAGGTTCTAAATTTCATTAAATATCTCCATCTCGATACTAGGCTAAACAAAACACAGGGTGAAATAGAAAAGTTTTGAGATTTCAGCAAAGCTTGAAATCTCATCTACAAAAGGCAGCCCTGGTTTGAAATTTTGCTCATTTGGGCAAAGCTCCTTCTCCAAGCTTCTCTCTCCTATTCTTAAGTGATTCTTGCACTGTTTGAGTCGATATTCAACATCTACCACTTGTTCTTGCAGGGAAACGCATATGTCACATTGATCTAGCAACGTTTCACTGAGATCATGGAGTCTTTCATATCAGAGGTAACCATTATTCTGTTATGTTCTTAAGTGATTCTTGCACTGTTTGAAAAGATCAAGAACACCACCTCACGTAAGGTTTAGGAAAAAATAACACTCCCAGTGTGTTTACTAGACTCAAATTAGGCAAGACACCGAAACCAAGGCAAAAAGACCCCAAAACCCACTAAAACTTAAGGACAAAATCTCAAACAAAATTCCAAATTTCAGCAAAATCTCACGGAAATTTCAGAATTTGGGTCATCTTGTAGGTATTGAGATGACTGAGTAAAGTGAACTTCATACCTTGGTTCAGAGTATGTATTTTTTGGCTTAATGCATAAAGCATAATATTCTCCTTTCCAACCTTGTACTTTATTGTAAGCACAAACTCCTATAGAAGCAACCCATTTGGCATTGCTCGTTGCTAATCGACTTCTATGAATGGAGATGCTTGAGGGCCCCATGATTGATTAGATAATGAACTCTTTGCTGATGGGATTATGTCTCTAATGGTGTAACACTTGGATGACAACATAAAACTCCAGATTATATCTCGAATAGCATCATTTGGTATCATTGAGTTTCTCACTATAGGAAGTGATATGGTGCCCACCTTACATCAATACAACTCCCAGATCAATATGTGAAGCATCAATTGCTACCTTAACAACAACAACAACAACAACAACAATAAGCCTTTTCCCAACTAAATGGGGTCGGCTACATGGATTCTTGCCCTCCAATCAGTTCTGTTCAAGGCCATGCTAGATACAAGGCCTAAGCTATACATATCCTTTCTCACCACTTCTCCTAAGGTTATCTTAGGTCTACCCCTAGCTCTTCTAGTTCCTTCAATATGGATTATATCACTTCTCCGAACAGGAGCATTTATAGGTCTCCGTTGAACGTGGCCGTGCCACCTCAAACGACTTTCTCTAAGCTTATCACTTATGGGAGCAACTCCCAGACCAACTCTAATATAATCAATTGCTACCTTAAGTATAGTCAAAATCTGGTAGGCAAAGTATTGAAGTCTCTATTTTCTTTCTTAATAAGATAAAAGGCTTTGGCTGCAAATGTTGTCCATTTGAACTTGTCATTGCCCTGCGTCAAACATTCGATAATAGGTGCCATGATTGTATTAAAGTTCCAAATGAATCTCTTGTAAAATGATTCAAGTCCTTGGAAACACGAACCTGGTGATTGTCTTCGGGATAAGCCAATCAATTATGCTCTTTATCTTCTTTGGATCAACTTCATCCCCTTGCAATGAGACAATTAAATCAACGAATACAACCTTCACCAGCATAAACGAACATTTCTTGAGATTAACATATAGCTTCTCAATGCAAAGCACTCTCGACTTTCAGTAGGTGACCCATGTGATCATCCAAATACTTGCTATAGATTAATATCTGAATATATAATTAAAGTACACAACCAAAAATTGACCAATAAAGTACCGGTGTCATAACCCTCATTAATGTGCTAGGTGCATTCCTTAAGTTAAGAGGCATGCCTTTCAATTTCAAATAGTTCACCCTTGGTCTTGAAGTCAGCTCCCATTCGTCTCCCAACAGAAAACTAATCTGATGGTAAGCGCTCCAAGGGTGCAATTTCAAAAAATCTTAGCCCTTGATAGCGTATGTTGAAGAACAGGAGAACGGTAAAAGAATCTTTGTTCAACCAAAAAAAATCAAGCAATGAAAAGAAAAAAAAGAGAGGAAGAAGAGAGTCAGAGAACGAAAGAACAGTCTCAGAAGAAGCAGAATAGTGAAGGAATCTTCGTTCAACCAAAAAAAAAAAAGGAGAACCCAGAAAAATGAAATGCATAAAAGAACAGGGAGGAAGAAGAGAGTAGAAGGTGAATAGAGCAAAACAGAGACACTTAAAAGCAATTGCAAAAGAGGAAGAAGATTGAACAAGGAAAAAAAACCCAAATAGAAATAACTTGCCAGAAAGTCAAAGATGAGGAAGAAGCTGCCAGGTCTTCTTTGCTCTTCAGTTTTTAGGTCTTCTCGCTGCCTTGGATCATGGCTACATGCAGTCTCAGACCTCTTTTTTTTTTTTGCACGATAGGAACGACTGTTTTTGTCTTTTCTTTTTCATATAAAATGTGCAAAGAAATTAATTGATGTACCCAGAAAAAGCAATTTAATTGATTCAATGCATCTCACATCCATTAGTATTTAGATCATCGCCCAACAGTAACATTCAATTTAGAATCTCTAACATCAGCCCATGACAACATCCAGTAAATCTCTAGATTGATACTTTAAAAAAAAGGGGCAAAATGGTGGATGCCTAGCAAGCTCAAGCGTCCATGACACTGACGCTTGGGCTATGCCTTACCAGCCACCCACCTGGATCCCTAGGTGTCACCTAGGAAACTATGTGTGAAGCACAGACAACAGACAACAAACTGCAAAGAGAAACCCCCAGCCACAGCAAAGCTATCAGCCATCAATCAAACAGCAGGCTAAGGAAAAGCAAAAAGAAAACAGTCTAGATCCTCCACCCATATGGAGAGGAAATTTTCCAACCCACATAGTTAGATCATGAAACATGTCCAATCTAAAAACAAAATCCTCTTTTTTAGGGAACTCCTGAAAATGCAGGAATTCAAAATCTTCTCTCCCTCATTCAAAAAAAAAAAGATTTTTATTTTTAGATTGAACAAGTCTCATGAATCTAACCTTGTGGGTTGGAAAATTTCCCCTCCATGTGGATATAGTATCTAGACTCAAAAGAAAACACAAACAAGCAAAGGAATCCATCTCAAATAAATAAAAGCTGATTCATAATGATGACGTACCCAGCAAATGCTAGCATATCCATCTCGAACCGAAGATGAATTGCCATGAAATGGCCCTGTGCCCGAAGTTTACTGACTATTGCAGTGCTTAACTTCATAATATTTGGCTTAAACATAAGAGCATGGTAATTCACCCTACACCTCAACCGCTGGTATTCTGGGTTGTCAATCTCTTCAGCCAAACGATGTGAAAAGGGACTGAGATATATGGCACCATGTTCCTTCATTTTCTCCAGAGCAACTGTAGTATACCAACTAATTGGCGCATCTCTTGGGGGACGAAGCTGAAAAGGAGCAAAATAGGGACTTCAAGAATTCACCATAAACCAGAAACAAAATTAACTGTCATATAATGAAATCAAAGCAAATTTTAGCTAACCTGATATGCTTTCATCTTCTTAGTCTTCCCACTTTTATGAATTTCAGGGAGACTTTCCACAATCCGTACATCATATCTAAGCGTATCAATGAAATTCTCAACATCGTAGACACCACAGAAACCACTGAATGCAGCATAGAAGTAACCATCAAATTCATGGGGTACAGAAGAAAAAAAATATATATCTGAATCATGTTAATAATAAATAATACATCAATGAGTTCAGTTTCTCATAAAATTAAGTTTGTACCCAAAAACAGACAATAAATGAGGTTCAATTTAGATGGAAATTTGAAGCATTGAGGAACTGCTGTAAGCTGAGAGCAGGTCACAAATGCAGATGAGCTTGATGTTAGACTCTATCCTCAGGGGTCATATGAATGATGTGGATTATCTCATAATGATAAGAAACTAGTGCTAAAATGATAAAGAAGAAAATCATAAATTAAAGAGAGAGAGAGCAAGTTATTCAAATAAACTTCCACATAAGACAGTTCCGAAAGGAAACAGAAAAAGGATCGTGAAAACAGTGGATGATGATGAACCATAATCAAAAAAAAAAGAGGAGGATACAAATACAAAAATTGGGATGTGATTAATTACACAGCATCAACCTTCCTAAATGAAAGTGGAAAACCACCAGCACTTAGGCTTGAATATAAGAAAGGTGAATTGTTTCTGCAACTGGATATACACTAAAAACTCAGAAAAATGAAAGGATCCTACTAACAAAATGAGATACTAATTAGACTTAAAATTATCAACCTTCCAAGATGGAAGAGGTATAATGTGGACTACTAGGGAACTTAGTCTTCAAGGTCATTAAGAACAGCGGAGAATGCTGCCACTGGAATGACAGAATGCAATGAACCAATGCAGGTACAGGTTGCCACAGTTCAAAGTTCTCCCAATCACGAGTTACTCATTTAGTTACCTTAAGCATAGACAGTTACATACTAGAAAGGTGGGCAAATTATGTATAAGCCCCCTGCAGTTGCAAAGAGTTACATGAAGGGCCCCTTATATATAGAAATTGCAAACATACCCCTAGAGACTAACAGTGTTAGTTTTAAGTGAAGATACATCTATGCCCCTGCTGGCCACTTCTTGTTTAAAGGAAATAACAGTTTTGCCTGCTTTTCCCTTCTTTTCATTACTACTTCCTCCTCAACCTGCAAGCCACCAGCCCCACGCTCTGCAATCCCATCTGCCCCCCACCTACAACCCCATTTCCTAAGCAACAGAGCTAGAGGAGCAGGGCCTTCCTACCCTAGGATTTTCTAGGAAATTCTTCTTCCTGCCCCCCCCCCCAGCTCATCTAACGCCACCCATCCCTTCCACACTGCAAATCCATCCCAGTCCTCAACAGGCTCCAACCTCCCTTTGTCGTCTTTATATAAATTCCATTTTTCCATCTCTCACATCACAACTGAAATCGACACCCAAACTTACAGCTAGATCAGTGATAAAATAGATTTCAAAATAGCAATTCAGGCTTTCAAGGCTGGCTAGTTTTTGTTTCAATTTCTGGGTTTTAGCTGAGCAAACCGATTTGAACCTATGGAAGTATCAATTAGATTCCAGGTATCCACTCTGTTAGCAGTATTGTACTGCAAATAAAGGAGAGGGAGAATAAAGAGACCAGCGAAGGGAGAGTGAAGGCTGAAGGGCATGGAAAATGCCAATGTACAGAACAACAAAGTGCAGACCAAATAAAGTAGTATTCCTCATCTCACCATCTTTGCTCTTCCATCAAAACTTGCAATGAATATTGTTGTATTTCCATTTCTCCTCTAATCCTCATCCCTACCCAACAATACCAAACTTACTTACCTGGGTGATAACTACAAGTGGACTATGTGACCTGAAAAGAGAGCTATTAGCAATCGAACCCATCAACCTTTTTCAAATTCTTATACCAGTTAGCCAAGAAAACTTGGATCTTCAAATGAATGGACTCTGTTGGTTTCTAGTTTGGTTTCTTAAGAAGGCACTGAGAGGGACTATTATTGGCGGGAAAAATAAGAGACCACAATTCGATCATCAGCATTGAAGAATTAACAGATGTTCCAATGAGATGATTTGCAGATACAACGGCCCGGTAAAACCCTACCCAGATTTAAGAACCTAATTAGCAGCCATGACACCTCTGTTTCCCCTTCAACCAGCTAATCAGTATACTCTAGATGAAACTTCCACTGTAAGTCCAGCTGCCTAGGGACCCCATGTCCCAGAACCATACACATTACTGCCAAGGAATAAATTCATGAGTGAAGAGCACAAATCTTTCAGTTCTTGTACCAATTTTGTTTTGCTCATCTTCTCTAACTATACCTGTTTTGGAAAATTTGATTTACTTCTCCATTGGAAGAAATTTTGCTTAAACTGATGAGCTAGATAAAGATTGTTCTTAAAATGGAAGAGAAGAATAGGATGAAAAGGAGGACGACGCCATAGAAGCAGCAGCTGGTCTGAAGGTACAAGAACCAGGTTGAAGGTTTATTGGCATTTGAAATGTTTGGAGTGATGACATCATCCCTTAACAGTTAAAATGAAACAGTAGGGGTATAGTCATAATTATTTTGAATCCTACTTCAGTTTTTTAATCCAAAAAAGATAAAACAATATTAATACCCTTCACAACAATGTTACTAAAGCTAAACACGATTTGCTCTGTATTTCATAAATCGATAGCAAACATAATAGCAGAGTTATTAGTACTCCCTCCACTAAAATGTTATTAAAGCTAAATATAATTTGAGTAATCTACGGGCATCATAATCAATAAAAAACACTAATAATGGCCCCTTGCTAGGCCAATGAAGGAAGGAATGCACTGACTAAAGAAATATGAAATTCAGTGGCTGCAGAAAATGGTTTACCTATCATCATGCCAAAAGGAGTTCGCGTCCAACTCAGGAAGCACTAGTGTAGCATTCATGATTCGTGCAGCAAGAACAGCATTACAAATCTACAAGTAGAAGTTGTCAGCTCAAACTGTGACATTCATGAAACAGGAGGCACTATCATGTACCTTAATCCAACAAAGACATTTGCATAAACGGACGCTTCATAATAGGCTGATATACCTTATAAGGCATGGGAGCGTCTGATGGCATCATGGAAGCATATGATGACATGAACTCTCAATGTTTTTTGTTACAAGGACATACCAATAGCACAAGGCACCCATGATTATGGGGTCTGGGAAGGGTCATAATGCATGCATGATGTGAACCATAACTAGGCCCTAAGGCAATAGCCCCATACCTTATGGCCCTCTATTACAACCAGGGGTATTTTGGAAATTTTATAGTGTCCTAGTAGAGTCAACTTAGAGTGTCATTGGATCCAGTATGTTTGTAGGATTCTAGATCTACTTTAATTTTTATTTTTTTAATCTGAGTCCTTATTTGTCAAGTTATTGAAGAGTCCTAACTAGGTTTAGATTCTTAGGAAGTAAGGGAGTCCCCCAAGGATTCCATATCGACATCTACTTTTTAATTTGGATCATCCAAGAGTAAGTTATGATAGAGTCCTAGTATGAGTATGAGCCTTTAGTCCAAGTAGGAGTCCTTGTTTAATTTGCTTTCAAAAGTTGTGCTATTGTGACTTGTGAGTTCCATCTATTTAGTTCCTTCTAAAACTAAAAGGCTATAAATAAGCCTCTCTAGATTGTAAAAATCAGATATGTTTATGAATAAAATTTGAGATTTGAAGGAGCAAAAACTATGAGTCCTGGGTTCCCTTGGAAGGAACTTATGGCTCCTATTGTGTAAAGAATTCTGCAAAATCAAGAAGCCATTGAATCCTCTTGCATTCCTCAAGTAAGTGCAAGACAGCCTGTTGTAGGACAGAATCGATATTAGTAGATTTGGGTGTGATTTGATTATTGGTGGCTTCAGTTTCTATTTTTGGGTTTTGCTAGGATCTTTGAGGATCTCTTTTTTTTTAAATAAGATTCCCACACTAAGAAGATTTGATTTTTTCTATTTTTGGTAAGTTATGACTATAAATAAAGCTCCTGCTATGTCCTTCAGACACAAGTCAGGATTCATTCAATTCTTTCAACATTATATCAAAGCCAAGTCTGATCCAAGCACCATAAACTCACAATCACCACCACCATATCCTTCTTCCTCCTCCCATCATTGCCTCTCCTTCTCTTTCTTTCTCCAATCTGAGGTCACCACCATTCATCTTTACTTTTAGCCTTTTTTTCTTTTCTTTTTTGACCATCGCAGGTGTTCCTAGCCAGTGACACAGCCCAGCAGCACCAACGCTGCAACCAGAACCTCTGCCAGGCCATCCACAACCTACCGATAGGTTCTAGAGGTCTTGTACCTCCTTGCGACTCCTCCAGGCCCATCGCCTTCCACAAACAGGCCCCCTAGGACCCTGTGACTACTCTACCTAAATCTCCTTTTCCTATCACCTCTTTTACCTGAGTCCATTCAGACCTTGCAATAGGTCCTAGAGAGATTGCTAGCTTCCTGCGATCAATCTAGGGCTATCACCTAGCCATTTTAGCCCATGCAATTAGACCTAGAGCCATTGCTACTCTTTGCTAAAGCTTCTAGGGCCATCGCTCCTTGTTTTTCCATGTTCTGAAATTCTTTTATTCCCAAAAAATTCTTCTTTTATGCCTTATTTGGGCTGGCGAGTATTTTTCTCCTAGTAGACCAATTTTTTCTTATTACCTAATCTATTTTTTGGTTCTTGCAACAGCCAATACAAACTCCTTTGCCTCTTCTAGTGCATCTAGCATGGAGGATCCAACCGTTTCTTCTATTTCTGGGCATTGTGGTTTTTCTCCCTTTCAAATGACCATTGTTAAGCTTAATGGGACCACTTATCTTCGCTGGTCCCATTTTGTTTCTCTTGCAGTTAGTGCTCGTGGTTTGACTGGTCATCGTCATGGAACCTCTATCAAACCTTCTTCACCGGGTATGGATTAAGACAAGGGGGAGACAGATGAGTGCTCGGTTATGGGATGTCTCCTTAATTCCATTAAACCAAGCATTGTTGAAACTTACCTTCTACTTGCTGATGTTGCTACTATATGGAAGGTTGCCGAAGAAACTTATTTTTAAGGCTAGGAATGAATGAATGATGCACAGTGCTTTGAGATTCAAAGAAAGATTCATCAGTTGCAACAGAAAGAACTCACCTTGTCTTACTACTACAACACTCTTCAGGGCTATTATCAAACCGTTGACTTCTATGGTCGTTTTACTCCATCATGTGCTATAAACACTATTGCTTATCAGAAGTCGGAAGACAAGCCCAAAGTGTATGATTTTCGTGCAGGGCTGAATATTGAGTATGATCAGATTCAAGCACAAATTCTTTCCCGGTAGCAAGGCAAAGTTACAGTTGACACTGAGGATAGTCGTAGGACAACAATGGTACACACTCAGACATCTGACAGGTATGCATTAGTGGTTGATTCTCACAGGCAGTTCGGTGATTCCCTCACGTCATAAAATAGACAAGTGTTGCAAGTTACATGGATGTCTAACAAAGTCCCATGGAGGAGGTAAGAATGGAAATAAGGGTGACAATCAAGTATCTACACACCAAGCAAGTTCTAACACTTAAATGAGTTCCAGCTCCTTTGCCAGTTGATCTCCCAACTTAACACATCTTCTTCAATGTCGCCTTCTAGTGTAGCCGTTGCCATTGTTCCTTCTACTAATGCACAGTCTTCCACAGGTATTTTCGATTGTCAGAGAGTCAATTCAACTTATCCCTTGTAGATAATCAACTCTAGGGCAACCGACCATATAACTAGCTCATCTTCCTCGTTCATACTTATTCTTTTGTTCCTCTAACTTAAGTAATTCGAACGTCTAATGGGTCTCTTTCCCTATCTTTGGGATGAGATCTATTATATGTTCACTTTCTCTTACTTTATTCTCTGTTTGCATGTTCCTAAGTTTTCGGTAACTTTCTCTAACTCGTGACATGAACTGCAAAAAAAAAAATTCCCCTCTCATTATGTGTTTTAAGACCTAGAAACCAGGCATACGATTAGCAAAGGAAGACAAAAAGGGGGGCTCTACTTGTTAGATGGGTCTCCATTAACTCTTTTTATAGCCTCCAGTTCCACTTCTCCTACACTTTCTACTTCATCATAGTGCCATCATCTTCTTAGCGATGTTCCTTTACCTATCTTGAGACAAGTTATTTTCAGACTTGATTAAAAGATGTAATTTGAATGATTTTTATTGCGAAACTTACATTTTAGCCAAAAATAGACAAGGCATGTTTATCCTATTTCAGACCATCATAGTACTCCTTTTTTAGTTATTCACTTTTATGTGTGGGGTCCTCGAACTGTGTCTTTTTCTGGTCATAGGTGGTTGGTCACATTTATTCATTGCTGTATTAAGACCACATGGGTCTACTTCACCAAAAGAGTTTCTTATGTTTCCAAAATATTCATATAGTTGGGACACAATTTGGGGCCACAGTTGAAATCCCTAGTGCGGATAATAGGACTAGGCACTTGTGTGGTGCATTCCCTTTTACCTATCTAACCATAGCATAATACATCAAACCAATTGCATCGATGCTCCACCTCAAAATGGGGTTACCGAATGCAAGAATAGACATCTACTTGACGTAGCACATTCCTTAATGTTTACTATTATGTGCCTCCTCAATTTTGGGGTGATACGGTTCTTACTATAGCCTATCTGATTAACCAAATGCCTTTCCAAGTCTTAGACCAGCACTATCCCCTTAAGGTTCTCTTAGGCATGGTGGGAGATCTCGCGAGATATCTCGCCTTTTTAGAGAGGCGAGATCTACGAGATTGCAGATCTTGCTCGAGATCTTGCTCATCTCGCGAGATCTCGCCAATATCTCGGCGACATTTTGCTAACAGGACAAAAAACACTACTTTAGGGGCTTTTTAAAGCCCCTGTATCGCTCGAGAGAGGCATATCTCGCCTCTCTCGAGCCTGTCTCTCTCCTCTATCTCGCTGGATCACCAAAATTGGTCAGAAAACTCCATTTTTGGCCGGAATTTGGCCGGAATTTGTTGGGGATTCAACATAGCAACATCATCAACTCATCTACAACAACAAATTGAAGCATATTTGTAGTGATTCAAGCCTACTTCAAGGGATCTTCAAGAAATGTAAGATTTTCCCCCAAATTTGATTTTTTTCAAATACAAGGTTCTACAATGATTGTATGAGTGTGATATAAATATATGTTGATGGTCAAGCTTTGATCTGCACTTTCATGAAAAAAATTTTAATTTTCTGTTATTAATTCTTTTTTTGAATTTTCGTATTTAAAAAATATATTATCTAAAAAATTAAAATTAAAGATTATAAATAAATACTTATGATATGAATGTGATTATTATTTATGTTAAACTACATTTAGAGGGCTACAATCTCATGTATTAATATTTTGATTATCATGCTTGCTGTACTTTTTTTATTTTTTTTATTTAAATAATTAAATAAAATAATTATGAAAAATAATATTTTATTAAAAAATTATCTTCTTTTTTTTTTTAAATGATGCTTATATTATGTAGTTTATTTTAAAAATACAAACATGTCTTATTGAGCATTGTATATATGTTATCTTAGAACAAAGTGTGTGTTTTGTTGTTTTATAAGTTATTTTTACATAAAATAATTATAAAAAATAATATGTTATTAAAAATTTATCTGTTTTTTTTTAAATGATGCTCATATTATGTAGTTTATTTTAAAAATACTGACATGTTTGTTTGAGCAGTGTATATATGTTATCCTAGAACAAAGTGTGTGTTTTGTTGTTTTATAAATTGTTTTTACATGTTTTTATGTATCTAAAAATTATTCTAATGATTATTTGGGAATATTCATGATTCATGTATCTATTTCAAACTTTCAGTGCTGTACATTTGAATCTTAAATGGCAACTAGTGGGAGTGGCGGCACTGGTAGTGGGACTCAGGACATTGCTTGGCAACATGAGGATCCACTGACTGCTGACAAGAAGAAATCCCGATGCAAGTATTGCCTCAAGTGAATCCTGGTGGTTCAACCAGATTAAAGCAACATTTGGCTGGTGGTTATAAAGATGTTGCCAAGTGTCCCAGGGTTCCTTTTGAAGTGCAAAAAGCAATTGCAACAACTTTAAGGGGAGGGAAACAAAAAAAGGAAGAGATGGCACAAAAGTAAAGGGAATTTGAGGATACAGTGCTATCTAGACCTACTCTTGATGTTGATGAGGAGTCAAGCGATGATGAAGAGAGGAGGAGGGTTATGGGTGTTGAGTCACGAACCGAATGGAGACAGATGAAGGCTGCAATGGAAGCTAGCAGACAGTCCTTACATGCTGAGAGTGTGAGGCAATATGAACAAACAAGGGGAGCAGGTGGTTCGGGGTCAGGGGCATCCATGCCACCTAGACATAGTTTTCAAGGAACTGAGACTGAGAGGACCGAAAGGAGGAGGAGGAAGACTAGACATTATAATTCCACATTTGACCAAGACCCCTCCCTCTTTAACCAACAAAACATCTATCAAAGAAGCATTCCCTATATGTTTGCTAGAGGTAGAGAAGGCAATAGGGAGGAGGAAGCTAGGTTATCAATCAGAAAATTCATGCTTTATAACAACATTGCACCCAATGTAGCCAAAACACCATACTATCAGGGGATGATCAATGCAGTTGCTAGGGCAGGTGTAGGGGTTAAAGGCCCAACAGCTTGGGAAGTAATGAATAAATATTTACCCAAGGTAAAGCAGGAGGTGGATGAATACATTGGTTCATTAAAGGAAAAATGGAGTATATATGGTGTTATTGTGATGGCTGATGGATGGACTAGTCCTACTAGACAGTCCATCATTAATTTCATGGTGAGCTGCAACGGAAAGACATCCTTCCTCAAGTCAGTGGATGCCTCAGATAAGATCAAAGATGCTGACTACCTTTACAAGCTTCTTAGGGAGGTGGTCCTCGAGGTAGGGCCAAAGAATGTTGTCCAAATTGTCACAGGTAATGGTGCTAACTTCAAAAAAGCTAGTGAAATGTTGATGAAGAAGAAGAGCAGCAGGATCCACCTCTTTTGGACACCATGTGCTGCTCATTCGATTGATCTTATGTTGAAGGACTTGGGGAAAAGAAAGTCAATCAATATTGTGGTTGAGAGGGCTAGAAGGGTAAGTAATTTTATTTATAACCATTGTTATGTGCTGAAGATGATGAGGAACCACTGTAAGGGTGATCTAGTAAGACCTGGATTGACTAGATTTGCCACCAACTATGTAGCTCTAAAAAGCTTCCAGAAGAAAGTGGTGGGTCTTCGGCACATGTTTGCAAGTGAGGAGTGGTTTGGTTGGCGTGGATCTAGCCATCCTGATGCAGTACTAGCCCAACAAACCATTGCTGATGATTCCTTTTGGAGGCAGCTGAATAGGACACTGGGCATTATAGAGCCTATTGTGTTTGTTTTAAAGATGGTGGATTCAGAGAAGAAGCCCACAATGCCCCACATATATGATGCCCTCCAGCAAATGAAAGAGTTGGTTAGAGCTGCTGCCCCTAGCACCTTCAAATCCTACGAGAGGATCAATGATAATAGATGGGAGATGCACTTGATGCATCCTTTGCACTTGGCTGGTGAGTCACTTTTAAGTCTTTAAGTTTTTGTTGTATACTTTAATTTACATTCTTTATTTGTTATAACTTATAACTTATAATTTATCAACAAGTAAACAACCAAATCACTAAGTCACTAACCAAATTTTTTATTTCCACAATGCAAGCTTACTACCTCAACCCAAAGTACCATTACAAGAATGATCTGGGGCTTGATGTAATGTTGATGACTGCGGTGCAAGCGGTGGTGGAGAAGCTTGTGTCAAATCCCTTCATGCGAGGGACAATTAATGGAGAGGTGAGAACTTATTCAATTGTTTCTTCAACTTCTTGCATTAGTGCATTAAGCATATACATAATACAATAATTGAAGAATTGGTGTACAGATCAGGGAGTTCAGGGATGCCTCTGGGAGTTTTGGAAAGCCTTCTGCAGTTGCAACTAGGAAAAAAACTAATCCTGGTAAATAGTTCACTACTCTATAAGTCATTAAGTCTATAAGTCTATAGACTATAACTCTATAAATGATAACTGATAAGTTATATAAATATAAAGATTTACTTGCCTTATGCATTCTTATTTTTGGTTATGCAGCTGACTGGTGGTTTCTATATGGAACTAGTGCACCAAATCTCAAGGACATGGCAATTAAAGTACTCTCATAGACTTGCTCATCCTCTGGTTGCGAGAGGAACTAGAGCACCTTCTCGCTCATCCATAGTAAGGTACGGAACAGATTTGGGAGTAAGAGGCTCGAGGACTTAGTGTATGTGCATTACAACATGAGATTGAGAGTAGGGCACATACAAGATAATATAGATGACAACAATCGTGAACCGATTGAGTTGACTGATATATTCCACGAGTCCCCCGCAGAAGATGAGGAAGATGATGTCATATATCAGTGGGTTAGGGATCGAGGTGGCCCAGTGTTGGATGGGCCAGAAGGGCAGCCTGATCCTACCATTGCTGCTGCTATGAGCCCAGATGCTGTGGCTAAACACCTATCTTTTGATGAGGGTCAGGCTGCTGTAGCAGCATCAGAAGGATCAGCTGCACCATTTGTGGAGCCACCTGCTTGACTTGAAACAACTGAGGTGACAACTAGTAGTGGGGATTCAGATGATGCCGATGATACCAGACGGCCAAGTGGCCCAAATCAGACATCGAGTTCGAGTCGTGGAGGCGATCAGGGCTGGTCGTGTTTCTGGTGGAAGTCAGCGTCAACAAAGGGAGTCACCTGACTCACCTCCACCAGGTCCGAGTCATCCAACACATGTGGGCCACAGTTCCCCTATCTCTCGGACTTATAGTAGGAGTAGGAAGAGCATATCAAAGCAGGGGCAGGGGCAACCGAATTATGATGCGAGCATGCATGATCTTGAATTGAACATGGGAAGCATGAGCCTAAATCAGAGTGATTGACAACAGCAGAGCCTGTCATCGGGGTACCAATATGGGGATCACAGCACCGGGTCAGATTACAGTGGGTATTCTTCTTATGGAGGTCATACTATTCCTCAAGACCCTTCACCTGGAGAGTACGCATATGGGAGTGAAGGTGGGTTGTTAAATGAGTGGTTTAGAAACCCGTACCCAAATACTCAACAAGTATATGAACAACAACAACAACAATGGCTCTTTCACCCACCCACAATTGACGGTTATCCTGCATCGCTATTCCTCCAAAGATTCGACATGCAAACATATAATGATCATATAAACCAATATGTGACATACTTCAGTGATCAATTGACTTGGGAGTCATATGTGGCCACCGTTCAGAATCAATTGATGCGAAATGTTGAGTGATACTCTTAGTCTTGTAAGTTATAAGTTGTAAGTTGTAATCTTCTTAATTCTTATGGTTGTAAAATTTTGAAGACATTTAACAATTTATTACTTTGAATATTTGATAGTTTGAACTTTGAACTTTGATCACTTGTTGACTTGAATACTTGATGTGTAATGTTATTGTATATTTGTATTTGTATATTTGTATTTGATACTTGATGGTTGATAAATGATAACTCATTAACTTGAAGTCTTTAATTACTTGATATTTTTACATAATTACATTACATGTTGTCTCTGACTCTCTAAGACTCTAACTCTATATCTATAATCTCTATTCTCTAAAACTCTAACCTTGCATTTCACAGAATTTCGGTTTTACACATAGGGTCGACTTAGGAGACATAGTTAGGGTTATTTTCTCACAAATCTAAGGCCACCAATGTGTTCAAAAGGCCTTAAATAGGCTAAATACCAAGTTTTAACCCAATTAGAGCCCTAAAATCCACCGAGATTAGCCACCGAGACTACCACCAATTTTTTGGCATATCTCGACCGAGAGCGAGATCTCCCACCATGCTCTTACGGACTACAACCTTTACAATGCCACATGAGGTTTTTGGCTATGTCGCCATTACCCAAAACCACCATGTTCACGGTAAGTTGGATCCTCATGGGTTATAGTGCATTTTCTTGAGTTATCCTCCTACACAGAAGGGGTATAAGTGTTATCATCTTGGTTCTTGTCGGTTCTTTTCCTCTATGAACGTTGTGGTCTAGAAAGGAGTTCCTCTCTTTACCCTTACACTGTTATAGGGAGAATCTTAATGAAGAGGTTCCAGTCTTGATTCCTCCCTTAAATATTTCTCTTGAAATTACTGCAAATGATCTTCCTTTAGAAGATGGAGTGATCGAACAAGAACAACCATTGAATGATGTGCAGAGGGAAGCAAAGACCTCTAAAGACCTATCAAAGAAAGCACCGAGAACCCCCTTTTGTGCAAAGCCAATTGGAAGCTTTAGTTCCTATTCCTAAAGTACAAGTTTCTTTAAATGAGTATCTTTGAACCTATCTCTACACTTCTTTTGACCCTACTTTGTACCTACCAATTGCATTAAAAAAGCAGCCACGGGCTTGCACAAATCATCCTACTTCCATTATGTTTTATATCAGTCCCTATCCTTATAGATTTAAAGTCCAGTTTCCTCTTTGTCCTCTACTTCTATTCTTAACACTTGGCAAGAAGCATTATCTCACTCAAAGTAGAAGGAAGCAATGGATGAAGAAAAGCAAGCTCTGGGGAGAAACAAAACATGGAAACTGGTGACTTTGCCCGTGGCGAAGCCAACTGTTGGGTGCAAATGGGTATTTGTGATCAAGCACAACGCGGATGGGATTGTTGAGAGGTACAAGTAAAATTGATGGCTAAAAGCTTTATTCAGACTTATGGGATTGACTACCAGGAGACATTTGCCCCTATTGCCAAGAGGAGCACAGTTTAGTCAATTCTTTCATGTCTAGTGAACATTGAACAAGGGGTGGAGCCTACAACAATAAGATGTCAAAATGCTTTTCTACATAGAGAACTCTAAGAGGAAGTGTACATGGATGTGCCACCTGGGTATTCCACCGTTGAGACTCATGGGATAGGATGCAAGTTGAAGACAACATTATATGGGCTGAAGCAATCTCCGAGAGCATAGTTTGGAAGATTCCATAAGGCCATGATCTTTGATGGCTACAAGCAGAGCAATGCAGACCACACTTCTTTCATTAAAAGATATGGTTCTCAATTCCCACACTACTATACTTCTAGCATTTGTAGATGATATCATGATCACAAGTAGCAGCAAGGATGAGATTTCAGCTCTGGAGACCTTTTTGAGAACTAAATTTGAGATTAAAGATATGAGAAAGCTTAGGTATTTCCTAGGGCTGGAGTTGGCATATTTGGCCAGTGATATCTCTCTCTCTCAGAGGAAGGATACTCTAGATCTACTTGAGGAAATGAGAACGCTAAGAAGTAAGCTTGCTGAAACTCCTATTGAGCCTAACCTACACTTGTAGGAAAAAGGAGAACCTATTGACAAGACAAGGTATCAAAAGTTGGTGGGAAAGTTGATTTTTCTCATACTAGACAAAATATCACATTTGTAGTAAGTCTTGTCAACCAATATATGCATGATCCCTATTCCTCGCACTTGGATGCAGTGTATCATATCTTGAGGTACTAAAAGGCCACTCCAAGAAAAGGAATTTTGATTTCAGCTCATGGACACTTAAATATTGAGGCATATGTAGATGTAGACTAGGAAGGGTGTCCAAATGATAGGAGGTCTTAGGAGGTCTACCTTTGGGTATTGTGTGTATGTAGGAGGTAACTTCGTGACCTAGAGAAGCAAGAAACAAGCATTGTTGCAAGGTCCAATGCCAAGGGCATTAACTATGGCTGAAAGAGCTGCTTCATGCGATTGAATCAGATTCGGAGGTTCCTATACAGTTGTACTCAAATAGTAAGTCAGCAATCAACATAGCTCATATTCTAGTACAGTATGACAAGACCAATTATGTTGAGATTGATAGACATTTCATCAAAGAGAAGATTAAGCTGGGTTGATTCATACCACTTATGTTACCTTAAACAATCAGTAGACAGATGTACTTACAAAGAGCTTAAGCACCAAGGTGTTCATTAGGATCATTGGCAAGATGGGCATTAGTGGATTTAGTTTCCATATTTGGGTTTTTCTAGGATCTTTTATTTTTCTTATAAGATTCCCACACTGTAAAGATTTGATTTGTTTTGTATTTCGTAAGTTATGACTCCAATAAAGCTCTTGTTGTGCCCTTCAAACACAAATCAGGATTCATTCAATTCTTTCAACACCCCCCCCCCCCCCCCTAACCACTAACCCTACCCCTTCACTCTCATCCCTTCCATACGCAGCCTGCCCCATCCCTCCCAAACCCTAAAACCTGCTGTTACACCCACGCACCCCCTCCCCCAAAAAAATCACATATCATCCCTCCCCCATTCCCCTAACCCCTGCCTCGGCCTTAATTCCTTGACTGCCACTCTTCCCAGCCCCTACATCATTAATCTTCTCAGTCTTCTTCTTCTTCATTCTTGCGGCAGTATGGAAACCCAAGAAAACTAAAAACGAGAAATTTCCCAACCCTCTAAACTCTAGTTAACCTCCACCTCCTTACCAACACCCCACTTTCTCCAAAGCCCTCACCCTTTAACGAACATCTTCCCCCCTCCCCCTTTACACTCAACCCCTACCTCCACTCCTTACCTTCATCTAGACCTAGAATTACTACACTCCTTCAATAGTAGAAAACCCTGAGACCCTAAAACTTCAAAAACCTAGTTTTCCTCAACCTCTCAACCTCTCAACCAAACCCTAAGCCCTGATTAACCCTCAACCCTAACCCTTCCCCTAGAAACCCTAGAATTAAGGGAACCCTAACTTTCTAAAAAACCCTAGACTTGGAATTTAACTCTACAACAACAACAACAATAAGCCTTATCCCAACTAAATGGGGTCGGCTACATTGATTTTTGCCTTCCAATCAGTTTTGTTTAAGGTCATACTAGATATAAGGCCTAAGCTATGCATATCCTTTCTCAGCACTTCTCTTAAGGTTATCTTAGGTCCATCCCTAGCTCTTATAGTTCCTTCAATCTGGATTATATCACTTCTCCGTACGGGGTCATTTATAGGTCTCCGTTGAAGATAGTCATGCCACCTCAAACAACTTTCCCAAAGCTTATCACTTATGGGAGCAACTCCCAGACCAACTCTAATATGATTATTCCTTATCCTTCCTAGTTTTGCCACTCATCCATCTTAGCATCCTCATTTCTGCTACACTGAGTTTATCTATATGATTCTTTTTAACAACCCAACACTCTACACCGTACATCATAGCTGGTCGAATGACGATCCTAAAGAATTTTCCTTTAAGCTTTAATAGAATACATCGATCACACAAGACCCCGGACGCGCCTCTCCACTTCATCCACCCTATTTTAATTCTTTGGGAAACATCATCCTTTATATCACCTATTTTATTTATGATTGAACCTAGGTACCTAAAAGAATCACTCTAAGGAATCTCCTAATCGTCAAATTTCACCACCTCATCATCTGCCTGATCATAACTAAAGTTACAAACTAAATATTTTGTCTTCGTGCTACTTAATTTAAAGCCTTTTGATTCCAAAGCCACTCTCCATGATTCTAACTTGGAATTAATCCCCACTTGAGTCTCATCTATCAACACAATATCATCAACAAAAAGCATACGCCAAGGGACCTCGTTTTGAATGTCTTTGGTTAATTGTCACTGAACCATTATACATATCCTTAACTATGTCTACATATTTCTTGCAAAACTTCTTTTCTCTTGTACTTGCCAAATTCACGCTCTAAGAACTCTATCATAAGCTTTTTCTAGGTCAATAAATACCATATAAAGGTCTTTCCTACACTCTCTATACCTTCCTATAAGTCTATTAATTAGGTAAATAGCTTCCGTTGTAGATCTTCCCGACATAAACCCAAACTGGTTCCCCTTAATTGTGGTTAAGTGTCTCAAATGGGTTTCAATTACTCTCTCCCATAATTTCATAGTATGGCTCATCAGTTTAATGCCCCTATAGTTATTACAACTTCAAATATCTCCTTTATTTTTGTAAATTGAAACCACGACACTTCTCCTCTATTCATCCTGCATTTGTCATGTGCTCATAATCTTATTAAACAACTTAGTCAACCAAACTAGCCCACCGATTCCTAAGCTCTTCCATACTTCTAGTGGGATTTCATCATCACCTTGTGTCTTGCCTAGTTTCATCCTCCTTAGTGCTTCTTTTACTTCTGACATTGAAATTCTCCGCATATATGTTTGAAAATTGATGCCTTTCTGAATGGTGTAATCATCTTAATCACAAGTACTTGAAGCATGCTTGTTTAGTAGACTAAAGAAATAGATTTCCCATCTTTTCTTAATGTCCTCATCACACACTAGTACTTTACCATATCCTTTTTTAATACATCTAACGTGGTCAAGATCTCTACTCTTCCTATCCATTATTTTAGTTATCTCATATATAGATTTTTCCCCTTCCTTCATGCCCAACTTCTTGTATTACTCTTCATACTTCTTCTCCCTTACTTTTCCCACAATTTTCTTAGCTTCATTTCTAGACAACATATACCTTTAAAGATCCTCAACATCCTTGGTTCTTTGCCATGTCTTAAAACTAGCTTTCTTATTCCTAATGGCAACTTGAACCTCACTATCCCACCACCAAGTCTCTCTATAAGAATGGAGTTTTCCTTTTGATTCACTTAGGATACCTTTAGCCACCTTCTTGATACACATAGCCATCTCATTCCACATCGCATTAGTGTCCCCCTCAAAATCCCACTTTCCTTGTTTGACTACTTCATTAATGAAGGATTTCAAACACTCTCCTTTCAAGTTCCATTATCTTATCCTCGGATAGTTAACCTTGGAATTCAACTCTGAATTTTAAATTACAACAAAGGTTCGGACTCGGATTTCAAGACCCTAGCTCTTAACACTAGCTGAATCCCTCCCTACCCTTTCCTAGACCCTAACACCAACAAAACAGCTCTATTCCCTCACCAATTGGGTATTACAAACCCTAGTTCACTGCTGATTTTATTGAAGAGGATCTTGAGGATGAACCTTGGATTTAGACTTACATCAATCAATTAAACCCTAGATCCCTTATTCACATCAACTGGTATCAAAGCTATGGATGAATCAGCAGTAGCCAGACAAGTTGAGAACGTATAGAAAACCCAAACAGAGATGCTAGCACAACTACAAGGCCTTACAACAAAAGTAAAGGGTTTGACCAACAAAGTGGCCCATCTTGAACAACTACGTAGAGAAGAAGAGCAACATACTCCTCCCCCACCCCCAAGGGTTCATTCCCAAATTATTCTACCCCATCATAGAGAGACCAATGGGCCACACAGATACAAGGATGATGCACCAGTTGGAGGATACAGGGAAGACAAGGATAAGAATGGTCATACTTGAGAATCTAGGTATGACAAGCCTATCTATCATAGGTTTGATACAAAGGAGAGACCACCAACAGACACCCCTCACCTTGGAGGAGCACATTCATTCATATTTCAATGGGGAATAGAACCATAGAAGGGAATAAGAACACCATAAGGTAAAACTTGAACTGCAAGAATTTAATGGATCCCAAGACACCCCCCCCCCCAGGAATTTTATGATTGGAGAGCTGCCCTAGACGACTACTATGATTGGAATGACTCGTCAGAGGTCCGAAAGATGAGACTAGCCAAGACCAAATTAGTAAGTGCTCCTAGAGATTGATGGAACAATATGGAGAAACAATTATACTATGAAGGGCAAAGAGCTCACGACTTGGAACCAGATGAGACAGGAGCTGGTAAAGAACCTAGAGCATTACAAAACTAGGTTACAAGAAGAGTTCGACACATCGAAACAGGGTACCAGGTTTATTGCCAACTACATCCAGCAATTTGACTCCTTTGCCTCAAGGACAAGGACTAGGGAAAGCAAACTACAAACCATGACTTAATTCAAGCTTGGTTTGAAGTATGACATACAGATGGCCTCAGGTATGACCAGCATCCAGGACCTTAGTGATATATTTGACAAAGCCCTAGGAGCTGAAACCTTACTAGCACAAAAGCAACAAAGTAGTTGGGACTTCAAGAAGGATCCCACCTCCACCACCAAGCCTAACACTGCCGCCACTGCAGTTCCTCCTAGAGGGACAAATCCACCCATGGTAGACTTCAGAGCAAGAGACCCAGTCTTCAGCAGCAACCCAGATGCTTTTACCATCACGAGAAGGGGCACTTTGCCAAAGAGTGTCCCAGACTCCCCGAAGAAGGGGAGTTGCTGTATTCAACACCAACCAACAGATGCCAAATGTAATTTGCCCTCCACATGAAGCAGAGCCAGAGGAGGAGTTCTCGGAAGAGTATATAGACCACGATTTCCACCTGAATATGATGACAAGATTCTAGTCACACAAGCCAGAAGGAGAAGACTGGAGACAGAGTAGCATAGTCCATGCCATACTCATAGTAGGAGGACTACTAGCCCAAACCATTCCAGACAGCAAGAGGAGCATTAAGTTGGTGTCTGAAAGCTTCATCAAGAGAGCCATACTCAAAGCTGAGAAGCACCCCCAACCCTACAAGGTTTTCCAACTCAATAGTGCCAGACTTAAGGTAACTTCCAGGTGTTTAGTACCGGTGAATCTCCGCTCCTACTCTGATGAGATATGGTATGACATAGTTCTCATAAAGTTTACTGACATCATCCTCGGGAGGCATAGCTATTTGACAATAACATCACCATCATATGCGAAGAGAACAAGTGCATATTTGAACAAAAGGGACAAAAGATTGTGTTCCTGCCTCTAAACCTACTGGAAAAGGCTAATAGGAAGCAAGCCCTCTAGACAAATCAGAAGGGCTCAAACCCTAGCCAGCAATGGTCCCACCCAAGGAAGCTAGAGGGAAGTCCACCATAGGCTCATCAAGCAATACCCAAGGGACGTGAAGTTCTGATAAAGCCCCCCATTCATTGAGGATGAATAATCTCAAGAAAGGAAGAATTGATGTAAACCAAAACTAGGGACAAAATAGGGTCTAGGGTAATAGCCCCACTCCTTACGGCCCTCCATTACAACAAGGGGTGTTTTGGTATTTTAAAATGTCCTAGTAAAGTCCACTTAGGATTTCATCAGATCCAATATGTTTATAGGATCCTAGATCTACTTTCAATTTTGAATTTGAATCATTATTTGTCAAGTATTTAAGAATCCTATTTAGGATGGGATTCCCAAGTAGTAAGGGAGTCCCCTAGTTATAGGCTACTTCCTACAAGGATTCCATATTTACTTTTATTTTTCAATTTGGATCATCCTAGAGTAAGTTATGATAGAGTCCTTGTATAAGTGTGAGTCTTTAGTCCATGTAGGAGTCCTAGTTTGATTTGCTTTTGAAAGCTGAGTCCCATTGTGACTTGTGAGTTCCTTCTAGAAATGTTATAAATAAGCCTCTCGGACAAGTAAAAGGCAGATTATGTTTATGAATAACGTTTGAGATTTGATGAAGCAAAATCTAGGAGTCATGGGCTCCCTTGGAGGGAACTAACGGCTGCAATCATGTGAAGCGTTTTGCAGAATCAAGAAGCCATTGAACCCCATTGATTTCCTCAAGTGCATGACACCCCCACGCCCACCCCTGACCTTGCCACTTCCATCCGCAGCCTTCCCCATCCCTCCCAAACCCTAAAACCTGCTGTTACGGCCCTTCCCCACCCCTCCCTCAGCCCTATTCCCATAACCCCCACCCTTACCAACCCTAGATGTGAAATCCAGCCCTAACCTAACCCTGATCTTGACCCGGAAACCCGGTTGTTTGTAGGTCCGAAGACCCAGAGTAAAGGAAGTAGCCAGTTGTGGGCCATCTCAAGAGAAGACATAGTGTTTGACTCTGAACCCATGGATATTGATGGTGGAGTTCAAATCTTGGAAGCCTGTGCTGATCTGGAAAGAAGGTTGCACCTGTCTGAAGATGAGATTAGTTGAAGGACTTGGAGTATTATCTGACCTGGTTTGAAGGCATTTCTATACCCTAGGTATGTCACTTGATATGTGTGCAAAAGCCCTTGAGGTTTAGAGCCCATTTGATCCTCCATTTCCCTATTTTGGCCTTGCTGTTCTGCTTGGTCGACTCCTTGGTCGACTGGGCCAGTCGACCAAGCACTCGACCAAAGGTTTGCTAAATCCGAGAAAATGCAATTTTAGGGTTTTTCACTTTTATTTAAACCCTACTTCGTGTTTCTTAGTTACGGCAGCCTCCTAAACACTTTTTGAACGTGAGAAGACCTCTCCGAAACTCTCTCTGGTGATTCAAACGGTTGCTCTGCAGATCTGAAGCTTCTCATCTCTGATATGCCAATTTAAGGTTAGTAATCACTTCGACATTACGAATTTCTTTTCTTTAATCTTATTCTTGATTGAGATTAGGAAGAGATGCTGCATCCTTGCAACCATCCCTTCGTGATCTCATTCTATTCTTTAGGATCTATGATCATCGTCATGATCTTAACCCTAGCCGAATAATTTCTTGAAACCCTGACCTTGTATGATCCTTCTGGAAACCTTTGGTAACCTCCCATGCGAGGGAAACCTCATGGGCAATGTTTAGATTATTCTAAACTTGATTTTCAATGATTTTCTTGTTATATTTGGCCAAGCAATTATTCCTGTTGAAGTATATGCACTTTGAAATATTTACTGTTCACAGTACTGTTCATGTGAACGGTAAAATATGATATTTATTGTTCACAGTACTGTTCACGTGAACAGTAAAGTATGATTTTTACTGTTCACGTGAACAGTAAAATATGTTTGTATGATGTTAGTGATGCTACTCTACTTTCTATTTCTAATGTAGGAGTCTTTCTACATAAGTTTTGGTAGTTTCTAAAAAGCATAGTTTCTATTTTGGTGGTGGTTTCTATTTTCATAACTTTCTATTTTAGGAGCTAGGAAGTTACTAAAGCTGTAATTTTTTGTTTCCTTTTTTCTAGAGGACAATTACTTGTCTCTCATGTCTCAAGTTGTATTAGATTCATTAGAAGCTATAAATAAAAGGGCTCTGTGATTCTAGACCTGTGATTCTAGACTCTTAAGCAAGAATCACAGGCCTCTTCTACTGGTTCCTCATCTCTCTTCTCTTCTTCTTCTTCTCTCTTTTCTTTGTTCTAGTTCAGCTGTTGTTTTGATTATTTAATGCTTGTTTTCTAACATGGCATCAGAGCAAGTTTAATCAACCTAGGGATTGTTTTCTCTCTCTTGGCTGCCCAGTTTTTTTTTTTTTTTTTTTTCCTTTTTCTTATCTAGGGTAGCCCCAACCTTCACTGCAGTAATTGTGCATGGCTGTCCTTCTTCTTTAACTTTTGAAGCACCAAGTATCTATGTATTAATACTACAAAAAGGCCCTAAGCTTTTTGGGGATATGTTTACCTATTTAATTCAACTGAGGTTGCTACTACCCTTTTTTTTTTGGTGCAAATATGAAGTTCAATCTGCACTATACTGATGTTTTGGGATTCCTCTTGATTCTTGAAAAGATATGCCCATAATTCGGATTGCAAGACATAAGTATCGTCTTCCATTGTTTGTGCTATAAGTTTAGTTGCAAGTCGTATACTAGTACCCCTGTTTCATTGAATTTCTCTCTTCTGAAAAATTTTGCTGCTACCTTATTGCTTTACTACTTTTTCCGTTGTTTATTTCAGAATCAAGTTTAGCCTTCTTTTTATCTAATACTTCTACAAAGACCTAGAGGACTATTTTTCCTTCATATCGAGATCTGTTAGAGTTTCAAATCTAGCATAAGTTTGCTGCTATGGTCCGAGATCTGATATTATCTGCTACTACAACAACTGTTATTGCACTTCTTCTGAGTGGATTGCTGCAACGACTACTGCAATTTTGAGATTCCAAGCTGGTTCAATATATATTTTTTTTCCTGATCTAATTTGCTCCTGCCTAAGGGTTAGTGGTGGTCCAGAATTTTTCCCCCCTTGGTGCACAAGACTTTGTCTTGTGAGATGATTTTCTGCTGTTTGATCAACTTTATTGGTGAATAATACACTGCTCATCATTAATTGTCCACGTGTAATGCTACACGTGGGGGGGAGAATGGTACCTTATTCTATATCTACTCAAGATGTGCTGATGGATATTATTTGTGAAGATCTTTGTCCTCAACTTATGGCATTCTACAACGATATCATTACATGTCTTTACCTATATTGTCTTTTACCTTACCTACTTGGTCCGCAGTAACCCATACTGTCTTTTACCTTACCTACTTGATCCGCAGTAACCCATATTGTCTTTTACCTTATCTATTTGGTCCACAGTAACTCATACTGTCTTTTACCTTACCTACTTGGTCCACAGTAACCCATACTGTCTTTTACCTTACCTACTTGGTCCACAGTAACCCATATTGTCTTTTACCTTACCTATTTGGTCCACAGTAACTCATATTGTCTTTTACCTACCTACTTGGTCCGTAGTAACCCATACTACCTTACCTACTTGGTCCACAGTAACCTATACTGTCTTTTAGCTACCTACTTAGTCTATAGTAATCAATATTGCCTTTCACCTACCCATACTTTACATGTTACTTGCCTTCTTGTGAAGCATTTATATGGACATTGGAATTGCAATTTTGAAGATTTAGCGTGGATATTTCTCCTTACTATCGGCATTACGTGGATAATGCCTTTTGCCTACCTACTACATTGCCTTCTTATGAAGCATTTATATGGACTTTGAAGTTACAATTTTGAAGATTTAGTGTGGAAATTGCTCCCTACTACCGGCGTTATGTGGATAGTGTCTTTGATCCTACTATACTTGTGGACTTTGTTCGTCTTCAACATTGTCGATTGTTCTCATTATTGGATGGTTCTTTGGACATGAAGAATTAAAGTTCTTTTTAAGGTGGTGTTGATTATCTTCTTGGTGAAGTTTTTCAGTGTTTATCGATGTCTACTATTGCTACACGATTCAAGATTAGTGCTACCTTTCAAGTTTATTCTTATTATGCAAGCTAAAGTTTTCTTTGTGTACACTCCAGCTTGAGGGGGAGTGTTGAAGTATATGCACTTTGAAATATTTACTGTTCACGGTACTGTTCACGTGAACAGTAAAATATGGTATTTACTGTTCACGGTACTGTTCACGTGAATAGTAAAGTATGATTTTTACTGTTCACGTGAACAGTAAAATATGTTTGTATGATGTTAATGATGCTACTCTACTTTCTATTTCTAATGTGAGAGTCTTTCTACATAAGTTTTGGTAGTTTCTAAAAAGCATAGTTTCTATTTTGGTGGTGGTTTCTATTTTCATAACTTTCTATTTTAGGAGCTAGGAAGTTACTAAAGCTGTAATTTTTTATTTCCTTTTTTCTAGAGGACAATTACTTGTCTCTCAAGTTGCATTAGATTCATTAGAAGCTATAAATAAAAGGGCTCTGTGATTCTAGACTCTTAAGCAAGAATCACAGGCCTCTTCTACTGGTTCCTCATCTCTCTTCTCTTCTTCTTCTTCTCTCTTTTCTTTGTTCTAGTTCAGCTGTTGTTTTGATTATTTAATGCTTGTTTTCTAACAATTCCCTTTCATCTTGTGATCATAGTTAGTTTTCTTGAGAACCTTATGATTGAAACCCTAACTTCTTGGGTCAAATCAAGAACCCGTATTTTGACCATGACTTGATGTTTTTATCTTCCCATATAGTTCTAATACATTCTAGGAAGTTCCCCTTCGAATTTCGGATCAATCCGACTTCAAACGAAGAAGTTATGACCAATCTAGTTTCTGCAATTCCGTACTAACTCAGTTGGTCGACTTCTTGGTCGACTGGGTCAGTAGACCAAGCACTCGACCAAAGGAGGCAGTAGCTTCGTTTTTCGCCCGATTCGATTCGTTTGCTCTCTGATCTTTTAGGTATCTTTCCTAATGTTGTATCTATGCTTGTTAGGAGTCTATTTGCCAAGTTTGGTGTCTCTCTCTTTGATCTTTGGTTTATCTTCGGCGATAATCAAGGTAAGGACAGTTATTACATAATAACATAGATCATATACTCTTGAGTTTATACTTTATGAAACTCTGAGTTTATTTATTGTTCTTATATTTTATACTTCTGATGTACTACTGTAAGTACAGTAGCACTTCATTATGTTTTCTTTTTCATTATTCAAGCTTATATGAATTGCTTATTACTATATTGTTTAATGATTAGATTATGCTTTTATATTCTCTTTTATATGATGAATTGTTGATTGTGTATGACATGACTGATCTGAGAATGTGTTTGATTAGGTATGGTTTGGGATTGAGGGGTGTCCTTTCGACACTTCTGTCCTGGGACATTATCGGAAATAGTATGGGATGTTTCCAAGGTTGCCCATTGATGCTTTCCCGAATCATTGATTGTCATACCTAGGACTGTCTAGCAGTGTTTGGCTAGGATGTCCCCGTTATATTAGACCCGAATCGGAAGGGTATTGAGACCGAACGACCCGTGGTAGCAGTGGGGATTCACGGGCGCTCAAGACTGGTAACCAACCTTTGAGAGGACGGGAATCATATTGTGGGGGCCATTTATTGGAGGGTTGCATATGGATAGACTTGGGCTCATAGGCACTCAAGACCGGTAACCAACCCGTGAGAGGACATGAGAGCTTCCCGTTTACCATATGTGGATAACCAATAGGGTTGATGAGTCCGTAGTCAGGGACTATTAGGACTCTAGTGTGAAGGATATCGGAAAGGATCGTTAGGGACGAAGAATGGACGTATTTGGAACTGAGTTGATGTGACTGAGTAGATGACTTGCATTGGGTTAGGCTTAAACCTGACATGCGCTAGTATTTAGACCAATTGGTGATGTGAGAGAGCGGTGACTTAACCCCCAGCCATGGAATGTCCCGAGGGATGAAGGACCCACTACCAACCAGCGTTGTGAGATGAGACCTACCTAAAGAAGTACGGTGTTATGACTTAAAGCATGTCTACCAATAGAGACCAGCATACATAAAGTTTAGATGCATACATACAATATCTGTTTCATACTGCATTGCATCTTGTTATGATTTGCCGCATGTTATTTATGTTGTTATGAGTTAACTTGCCTTACTGAGTTTCTTTCGAAACTCATTCATTTTTGTACAATGTTTTGTTAGATTATCCTACAAGTACTGACTACTATGAAGGACAGTATGATGAAGCACAAGCCGATGAAGCGTACTACACGCAAGGTGTTGGTGACAATCAAGATTACACTGATGATCCCGCAAGTGATCAAGTTGTGTACTACGATTAGAGACAATGTGGAATTGGAACATCTATGTTGGACTAACGAAATCCACTATTTTGAAGATGTCATCTATAGGATAGAAAACTCTTAAGTTTAGTTTGTCTTTCTTATTTTATTTTGACTCGGTTGTAATTCTTTTTAGACTTACATACTACGTTCCGTTGTATTTGTGGAGTGAGTTTCCGCCTCTCTCTACTCTATTTTGATATCTTCGGATATTTGGTATCATTTTCCACACTCTGATTACATTATTTATTCATTTCCTGATTTGGATATTTTGTTTATAATATTAAACATTGATTATTTCATGTTTATGATTATGTTATTGTCTATGTGGGAGGATGATTTCCTCGATACTTGATCTTCGAGGCTGTGGATCACACACTCGGGTATGCCAGTTAGGGTACCGGCTGGGTGGATGTGACACCCCCAGACCCTCTCTTCTCTTTTTGTACTTCTTCTTCTTCCTTCTTACTTGCAGCAGCATAGGAAACCCAGGAAAACTAAAACCCAGTATTTCCCAACCCCCTAAACCCCAGTTCACCTATACCTCCTGATCCCCACCTCCAAAGCCCTCACCCTTTTAGGATTACCTTCCCCTCTCCCTTACACTCATCCCTACCCCAACCCCTTTCCCTCATCGAAACCAAAGAATTCTACACTTCTTCTTCAATAGAAAACCCTAAGACCTTAAAACTTCGAAAACCTAATTCTCTTCAACCTCTCATCCAAACCCTAAACCCTTTTAGGATAATCTTCCCTAAACTGTACTTGACACTCAACCCTAAGCCTAACCATAGTCCATTCCATAGAAACCCTAGAATTTAGGGAACCCTAATTTTCTAGAAAGAACCTAGACTTGAAATTCAATTCTGAATTTTAAATAACAGAAAAGGTTCAGACTTGGATTTCAAACCCTAGCTGAATCCCTCCCTATCCTTTCCCAAACCCTAACACCGACAAAACGGTCCTATTCCCTCAACCGTAGGGTATTACAAAACCTAGTTAACTTCTAATTATTGAACAGGATCCTCAGGGTGAACCTTGGATTTAGTGCTTGGATCAATCAATTAAACCCTAGATCCCTAGTTCACATCAATGCAGCCTTACCCCTGCTTTCATAGGTTGCTGTTTCGAAGCTTGAACCCATGACCACTTGGTCAATGGAGCAACCTTTACCTAGTCACAAACATTTTATATTTAAAAAAAAAAAAAAAAGGGGGGACAGAGAAGAAACTCAACAAAATGTGGAAGCTCACCCACATTGCCTAAATAAGCGAGGTCACAATGTAAAGGGTTGTAATTTGCTATGGCTCCCACTTTCACGAAGTCATTTAGGGCATGGATTGGACACTGTGCCAACGTTTGGCACTTCCATGAGTAGTAGTGTTTTCAAGACCAAAATCCCAGAGGGAGGGGGAGAAAGAAAAGGGTGCAGGTGCTATACAACCCTCAAGCCCTAGGATGCCAGGCCAAAAGACTGGAAAAGAGAAAAATCTAAACCCTAGGATACGAAAAATGTTTGTTACTTGGGGAATCCACATAGGGACCATTGGGGAACATATGAAGCCAAGAGCTGATATTGAAGAAGAAGACTTTCCAAATCAACCCAAAGGAACAAAGTTGAGGATCCATCTTCGTAAGATTCCACTCCATCCAAATGTGAGCAAGTCCAAACATAAGTTTGCTGTGGTATCACAGATTGTGCTGCCAAAAAAGTTAAATATGACCAAAGCCATTCCCCAGTAAATGGTATGGGTCTCCTACTATGAGAAAATGGAGTCTACGACTACTTTTCAAATAGAAGAGGCAACGGGGGAAAAAGGACAAGGAATTCAATGCCCTTTGTACCATTCCAACAAAGAACACAAGAAGGGATGGGGAGGAAGGACAGGTCAAGGATTGAGAAGAAGAAATCTGTTGAAAGGCATGTAGAAGGTTTCTCTACACATTAAAGCTATGGCGAGAGATATGGCCTTCCAAACAAACTGGAGCTGAAGGACCCTCCTTTTTTTTCTTTTTTTCTTTTTTTTTTTTTTTTTTTTTCTTTTTCTTTTGGGGGGGGGGTTGTTTCCAAGTGGGGCAATGAGGCAGCCAAATAACTTTATTTGAACAAGAGCACTGGGAGAGGGACCAGGAAGAGATGATTCTCGAATGTGGGGCAGATTTGTGGATACCAACTCTGCAAAGTGACTAAGCACTTAACATATTTTAAGGGCTCTAGGGGATGGCAACAATTAAGGTACGAAGATAGAGGTCCCATCTATGATCACAGCTTATTGAGGATACTATGGTCTTTCTCTCCATTCATTGCCATATCAGCTCAAAGCTGATTGGCACCATCTACCTTTTGAATTCTTTCAATATTCACTTTCCATTGATTGGTAATGGTTGGAAACCATTTGAATCCTTTCCATATTCAATGGTTGACTATACCATACAAATCTCCATTCCATATTTGCTTCTGATTGCTTGGCAATCATTCTAAATTTCTAATTATTCCATATTTGTTGGTTGATTGACAATCATCCATATTTGTTGGTTGACCTTCCCCTTTACTTAAGGTTGTAATATATAAGTCACCATTGTAATCATTTCAAATCAATGAATATATAAATGTTTTAGCCTGGCATCACGAGTCTTCTAAAGCTCCAAGCTCTCTTCCCCCCCCCCCTCTAGGCCTTCTCTCTCATGGCCACCAAAACCCCTTCCACCACCATTGCATCTAGTGGTACTATTCCACCTCTCCCTTCTCCATCTATTACTAATGCCCATCACTATCACTCCATAAAACTCACCTATAAAAACTTCTTATTTTGGAAAACCCAAGTGGAACCCGTGTCTTGATGGACAAGGATACCTTGGTTACCTTGATGGCTCATTCCCTTGTCTAACCAATCCCTCTCTTGCAGCCTCTTGGAAATGAAAAGATCCAATGATAAAAAGGCTTATTTTCCTCCATTTTAGAAGAAGTTTTTCCTTTCGCTGCTGGAAACTCCACTCGCAAAGATGTTTGGGAAACACTATCCACAGCTTTTTCCAACCCACTATAAACAAGATCTGGTGGATAGGTAGTGCAACTGTGAGTCACAGGTAAGAAGAGATGTGTGGATTTCCCTAATTGACAAGCAGTATAAAGAGAATGAGTTTTTATTGAGGTGCAAGGAAGATGAATAACATTGATTATTTGCTTTAAAACTCGAACGTGGTGATGTCCAAGGCGGCTATGCCAAACGTCTAAGGGAAGTCGAACTGAAGAGAAAACTGAGGGAGGAGTGGCCGCCAAGAACATAGAGATCACCCTTACTTGGTCCTGAGATAAGCGTTTCCTTGGCTTGGCTTTGATGTCCTTCACAAGAAAAAAGGATGGGTGAAATTCCATGAAAACACTGTTATTTCTAGTAAATTTGTGAACTGACAGTAAATTTTTAGTAAAGGAAGGAACAAGAAGAACATTATTTAATTGAAGTGCATGGGAAGTAGAAGGGAGCGAAGTGGAACCAATGTGAAAAATGGACAGCTCCTTAGCATTTCCAACATGGAGTTGATCATAACAATTATATTCATCATATTGAGAAAGAGAGCACAAGTCCAGCGTAGCGTGATGGGTGGTGATGCTATCAGGGTACCATGGAAGGGTGTTGGGTGGATACTTTGGGAGCAGGGAGAAGAGGTGGTTTTGGATGTAGGGAAGGTGAGGAAGGATGAGTGGTGAGATAGACAGCTAGGTATGATGAGTTCTCATAGGATGACGGTGCAGGGATACCAAGTTGACGGTCGTAACAACAATCAATGTTGCGATTGATGCATCGACAAATATCCCACCACAAACGTCTGCCACAACCCCACCCACCTCGACCACGCCAAATAGACCTCCTCAATCACCCTGTGTAGTTGATGGTTGTTCAGTATGTCCTTGGGAGCTTTAAGTAGTGTTGATCGTCGGTGGGGTGGGATTAACAAGTGAGAGCTTATTGAAAGAGGAGCCTTGGAGAAATTCATGGCTTAAGAGCATTGCATGCAATTCATCATACTCAATAGTCGAGCATAGTTGTCAAAGCATCTGCCTAGGCGGCAAAACGGTTTGTCAACCGCTTTCTTTTAAACCGCTTAATTGACGCCCAATCTGCAAAGGAACTCCAAGGCCCAAAGTGATATAGAACCTATTTTTTGCTCCAGGGCGGCCTCCTCAGACCCCCGCCCACTCACCAAGGAGTGGGACCCCATGCCCATCGGCAATAGAATGTGAAGCATAAGCCATACACAACATCAAGAATCAATGAATCAGTAAATGCCTAGGCGAACGCTTTGACAACCATGGTTTGATGCGATGAACTTATGCTTGTGTTCTTTTTTTGAATAATTTTTCATAATTATGATTCTTGAATGCTTGTTTTTTGGGGATGAATGTGACTATTGAATATATTTTTTTTAGCTTATTATAGAAAGTAGTTGTATTGAAAAGTAGTTTAAAAATAGTTATATTTAACAAAATTTTGACCCAGCCGCTTTGGTCGCCTTATTTCCGCCTAAGTGCTGCCTTGTTGCCTACTTGCCTAGGCGGAACCCCAATCTCTTTGGTCGCCTTGCTACTTTGACAACTATGTAGTGGAGGTTCATGTCAACAACGAAGAGACCATGGCTTGAAAATCAGATTTCAGACCTCGAAAATATGAAGATTAAAGGTGGAGGGGTGAATAGATTCACCAACCGCTTCTGATTCTACCATAATGGACTTCGGATGTTGAAGGAAAGATGTCACAAATTCATCATCTTGTTGTTGTAATTCTTGGAGAGCCATATGCAAAGACATAATACAACTCTCTAATGGGTTGGAAAAGGTCCTGGATAGTATCTCCCAAACATCTTTCCTAGCACGTAACCCAACAACAAGAGGAAACACTTCTTCAAAAGGGAGGAAAGAAAAAGACTTTTTATCATTGCATCTTGTCATTTACAAGAGGCTGCAAGAGAGGGATTGGTTAGACAAGGGAAGGAGCCATCAAGGTAACCAAGGTATCCTCATCGATCAAGAAAGGGTTCCACTTGGGTTTTTCAAAAAAATAAGTTTTTGGAGGTGAGTTTTATGGAGAGAGAGTGATGGGCATTGGTAATCGATGGAGAAGGAAGAGGTGGAATAGTACCACTAGATGTGGTGGTGATAGAAAAGGTTCGGTGGCCACGAGAGGGAAGGCCTAGAGGGGGAAAAAATAAGAGCTCGTTGGAGCATGATACCAAGCTAAAGCACTTGTATCTTCATTGATTTGAAATCATTACAATGGTATTTGAAATTATTACAATGGTAACCTATATAAATTAATTTCAACCATAATTATAATCCTAAGTAAAGGAAGGTCAACCAACAAATATAGATGATTGTCAATCAATCAACAAATATGGAATCAATTTGAAGGATTTCCAATCAATCAGAAGCAAAAATGGAATGGAGATTGGTATTGTATAATCAACCATTGAATATGAAAAGGATTCAAATGGTTGCCAACTATTACCAATCAATAGAAAGTGAATATGGAAAGAATTCAAAAGGTAGATGGTGCCAATCAGCTGTGAGCTGATATGACAAATGATATGGCAATTAATGGAGAGAAAGGCCATAGTGTCCTCAACAAGAAACAAGTGTTTCATCATAGATCAAGTGGCACTAAGCGCTAAATACTGGATAAGGTAGCCCAGAAGGAATCATTTCTATGGAGGTAGGAGTAGACCCAATATACCCAAATAAAACCATGCCTAGTAGAGATTTTCCAATTAGCCTGATAATACCACAATGTTATATCATGGATTCTGCAGAGACCAAGACCTACATCAGATTTGGGAATGCCTATGACAACCAGTTAACTGGTTAGAGGAATTCTGAAGATTCTTTTCCTCTCCAAAGGAAGCCTAACTAATTTTCATACCCTTGCACCAGGTGACAGCCTCTTAATCTCTGACACACAGTTTATATTTTTATTTCATAATGAACACTGTCATGAAATATATTTCTGGAAAGGGTTCCCCTCAATGAGTCAGCAGCAAAATGAGCAGTCAAATGAGGTGTGCTAAAATGGTTTTGCACATAGGAGTAGGGCGATGTCATTTCACGGGACGAGGAGAGAGATAAAGAGAGAGTGCTACTGTAGCCACCCCTAGCAGCTCAAAGAACCATTTCCCCAATATATTTTTATACAAACATAATCTGACAAAACACAAAAAGAACCACCAAAGACATGTCAGTCATCTAGGTTTTCAAAAGCTGTTTACCTCACCAATCATAGCATCATCAAACACCAAAAATCACATTTCAATGTCATTCATTGGATGGTCAATCAATGCCTAATCACCCATCGATTTTATCACAAATGCTAGACTAGTCAACTTTCAATTGAACTATTAGCTTTCAGAATTATAAATGAAAAACCATGGACTAAATTTCGATCGAAATTGTTGAAATTTCGACCGAAATGCCTGCATTTTTCAAATCAAAACAAAACTTCAAATGTTTCATCAAAGTGGTTCGTTTCGACTGAAATTTCGCAGATTTTGACCATTTTACAGGTTTTGACCTGAATTTTGCAAGTTTCGACGCTCTAACTGGTTTTTCCTCGGTTTTTGGTGATTTATATCTCATTTTCACCTAAGTTCCACAACTCCTTTGCCTTAAATACCTCTTTTTCTCATCTTTTGCCTCCAAACACCTTTTAAGCCACAACAGCTACAAAGGAAACTCTGGCAACAATAGAATGTGAAGCATGAGTCATACCCAACAGCTCCAAACTTCCTATTTTTTATTTTGTTTTGTTCATGCCTTAAATGATCTTACATTGCCTTCAAATTAATATATGTTTAGTCTAGGACTATGATCTATGATTGTGTTGTTAAACTTATTTTTTTATTATTTGCTACCTTTTTTATTTTTTTATTTTAATAACTATTTTTTAAATTATGTATATGGGCTTCAACTTAAGATATGTGAGTCATCATCTTGATCCAGTTGGTCATCTTATTTTGTTGAGTTGTTGTGTATGTAACCATTTTATCAAACAATTCATGCATGCTAATGATTTTATGCTTGTATGCAATACATTTTGTACTTGTTGAAACTAATCATTTGTTAGTATACTTGAATGATAAATTTTCAGTGGTCTTTTTGGCAAAATATTAGTTCCATTGTGTTTGTTATGCTTTAAATAGGTAGAAGGCAAGAACTCAAATGAAATGGAGATCATATAAAGCCCGAAACCTAGGGTCGAAATTTCAAAAAAAATAATTGTTTTCAACCAAAGATTTTGGTCAAAACCTAGAAATCTCACTTTTTCCCAGGGTCAAAACTTCAGTTTCGATCAAAATTTGTTCCTTGTGGAAAACCTCACTTTACTAACTCTGGTTTTCCAACGCATTCAAGTGTAACATCCATGGAGATCACTCCAGCTACCAATTCATTACTTCATTGTAAAATGGTTTCCTTCTATTTAAACTTAAAAGATTTGCTGGAAATGCAATTTAAGACTACTTTAGATATTACAAAAATATGCTCTTAGAAACATACTTAAAAAGAATATCACAACAGCAGTTCTAAATTGAGCTCATGCATTTATCCATTTACAATAACATAATAAGAATAAATGCATCCAATAACACCAAAGTGAAAATAAGATACTCTTATGCCCTTAGTTTAAATCCAAGGCAGAATTTAATGAAGAACACCAAAGATTCCAAGGACTGTATTATATAATATTATATATGAAGCTTTTTAAAAGATAAGAGTAATATATCACAATAAGAACTTAAGAAGTCAATAAATACCGCAGTACGCTGTTGATTCAGACCACCATTGCAACGAACAGTCAAGTAACCGTTGCTAGCATTTGGCGGAGCTGCCAAGAGAAAAAGCTTTAACAGACTTCAAGATTGGATGCCACAAAGACAAACAGGTTTAAGCATGCAAAAAATATTTTCATTGCAAAATATATATATATAATCAACATATAAAATAATAGGAAAAGAAAGAAGTGAAACCACATACAAGGCCAGTCTGACCGTGGAGCAGATGATGGCCTCCAACCACCAGAAGCAACAGGTGCCCAAAGCTCATCTATGTTGACCTGTTAGATGAAGTAATAAAGAGGAGTTTCAACTTTGGAAAGGTAGAAGATAAAATTGGCCATTAGCAAGATCCAATCAGAAGAATGATAGCTATCTTTAGTTACAAGAAAGACGACATATGTATTATGTACAGCATTAAAATGGTCCATGGCATCATAGATCATCAACCCTAGGGCTCCAAAGAAAAAGGTGGTTTGGTCTTGTACCACTCACAAGGACTTGTGCAGGCCTCCCAGTGGAAAGCTATGTTGAAGCACTGTTATCATGCTAAATGACATTTACTTTCTATTTGTACAATATTAATTAAGTAATTACAACTAACGAGTACTATTTTTTCGTTCTAAAGACTTTCTTTTTCTTGCAATAACAAGGATCTTCCTTTTCTCTTGAAGATCCTTGATGAGATAGTCTTAGTCATTGAGACCATTAGCGCATTTGATCCTTAGACAAATTATGCTCGTCTATGAGCATTGTAATGATTCAGTTGCTGCCAAAGTGGCGAAGGCTTGGATTGGCACTGGTGATGAACCCTTCCGACAACCCAGCGGAAGTGAAGCCCTGCCCCATATCCCCCTCCCTTCCTCTTTTATCTTCTTAACTTTTTTCACTGTATTGCAGAAATTCCAGCAAGCATACAAAGTCATCAATGCTTTTTATTAGGAGATATCTGATCTTTCATTCTGCCTTCCATTCTTTTCTTGTCTCTCTTACTCATAATCTATATGGGTTTTTATTCAACTTTAAAGTTCTACAATTTTCTGTCATGCTTATTCTGAGTTCCAGAACGTCGGTCTCTCTTTTTCTTTTTCATTTTTTTATTTTTTTCAGTAAATGTTTTGTATTGGAGAGGGAAAAAGTACAGAAAACACAATCCCCTAGAACCCCCAGTTGGGAGAGGAAGGCAGGGATTCCCTCCTTAGCCAGTATCCCAAACAGGAAAAGGAACCCAATTAAAATCAACAATAAGCATTGCCTCCACATCCTTCTGAATTAGATCCTCCAACTCTCCAGGAAACTCTGGAAGTACCCACTGCAGTTGGGCAAGTCCCAGCTGTATACCTGTCATTAATCCACCGGCTAGTCCTGTTCCCATCAAATATGCCTAAGCTCTTTTACATCAGTCTCTTCTTTCTCCCTGTTCAGCATCAGATGGATCTTAAATTTTAGTATGAATTCCCCTTCATTTCCTTCAGCAAAAGTTCGATGGACATTCAGTCATTCTCTTGGGAGTTATACTAGCTGACTGCTGTGTTGGGATGTTGCAGCCCATATCAAGAGGGTATATGACCTCTCTACACAGATTTTGAGTCAGTTTTCAAACTAGGGGAGGTTCAACCTGTACTGGTGACTGTTCTGCCACTACTGATAGGGCACTTGTCCTGTGTGACTATTGTAAGGAGCGTCACAATCTAGTAAACCTGCTGGAAGCTCCATGGTTCCCACTGGATCTTGTAGCTGTGGTCATGGTTGCTTCACTCGTACTCATTCAGGTTTTGCCCATCATCCTAAGGCAACTGATACTGAACCTACAGATTCATCTTTATCTTAGCTTCTACTTCTCAGACATATTATGACAAAATTGGAGCCCTGGACATCTTCATGCAACTGCAGATTCCAATACTACAATTCTTGTTACTTTGATTCCTGAACTCTTTGACTCATTTGACTCATTCAGGTATCTTATTTGGTGGCCATAGTGCTTCAGTTGTATCCACCCTTTGGACAACAGACATAGGGGTCACTGTCACATGATGGCATGACTGGGGTCCTCTACCCATCTTTTCCAGTACTTTCCATGTTCAGCTAAAAATAACATAGAGCTGTCAATTGCTTCCTCTGGTGTTTCAGGGAAGGGGCTGTTAATAGCTATCCTCCGTTAGCGCCTTCCTTTGTGTTAAATGTGCGAAACTTTACTACTAATCTTCTTTTCATTGGTAGTTTTACCATAAATATGCATTGTTAAGTCCTGTGTTTTTTCACCTTATTATGTTTTTCCAGACTTGTTATGGAAGAAAACGATTGGCACTGGTAGAGCCATGATGGTTCATACTTGCTTGATCATGGACAGCCTCCTTCAGCAATTATTCCTTCTCAAGCTCTCCACACAGGTTCTCAACTAGCTTTATCTGGTTTGGAACTTTGATATTACCATTTGGGGCATCCAATAGCTAAAGATTTTCCTACTATTCAGCATCATAATCAGAATGTTTTTCTCTGTGATGCCTACATTTTAGTCAAGCAATTTGCATCGTTTATCCTATTTGTGATACTATTAGTAAAACTCCTTTTCAACTGATACATTAAGATGTCCAGGCCCTGCCCTTCTATTATTGATTTCACTGTGTTTGTTATTTTCATTGATTGCAATTCTATATTTCTATGGCACTTAAGTGTATTTGTTTTGTCATAAGAATGAAATATTTTGGTATTATTAAAGATTTCATAGCTTGTGCAACCCAAATTTGAGGCAAAAACAATAAATGCTTTGAACTGATGATGGAACCAAGTACAAGGATGCTGACTTCAAATCTTATCATGCTGACCAGGGTATCATATACCAAACCAATTGTGTTGATATACTGTCTTAGATTAGTGTGGTGGAACACAAAAACTGCCACCATTTGGAAGTTGCTCTTTCCCTCATGTTAGAGATGCATATCCCTTCTTGTTTTTGGATTGAAATTGTTCTAATTGCAGCGTAACTTATTAACTGAAGGCCCACTCCTGTGCGAAATTTTCAGAATCCCCTTTCTGTTCTTTAAGGTTCTTCTTCCTTTGTTGTTCCTCCAAAGATTTTGGGGTATATTCATTTTGCTCAACACCATCACCTTTATGGCAACTAGATACTAGTAGTCTCAGACGTACATTTATTGGTTTGTCTGCTTCCCAAAAAAGATACACATGTTATCATTCACCTTCCTGGCATATGGTTACCGTATGTGACCGCTCATGAGTCTCTAGCTTATTACTCCCCCCCAACAACTCTTAGTGTGAGAACAATACAATTAAGGATGGGTTGATGGTTCCTCCCTTGATAGACCAATATTTCATGATTAAGACAACGTATAAATTCAGGGAGAATCTACACAGCCTCATCATAATTTTGAGGTGAATATCATCTGTAAAGCCTCTACATGTTTATGGGTGTCTTCCAGTTGACACCATTACTGCAACTGTGCTTACTCTTGGCAGTTAAATGCCTTCATCTGATCCAGGATGCCCTTGATCCAAACATTCCATTAAGTCCCTTTCTCTTGGTGATCATGCTAATCATTCTTTAATAAACCTATTGTTGTTTTGAAAGGTAAACAACCTGAACTCAACATCCTATTTCTTATGTTGTGCCTTACTGTCCCTTTCTCCATCCTATCATGTTTCTGTGTCTCTCTTGTCTCTGTTTCCATTCCTCAGAATTGGCAGGAGACTCTAGCAAACCATGATGGATACACGTTATGAATAAAGAAATGAGTGATTTTTACTTTTTTTTGGGGTGGGGGGAAGAAACATGAGAATCATTCTCTCTTCTAGTTTTAGAGAATAAAACTGTAAGTCGGAAATGGGTTTTCACTGTCTAACAGAAGATAGCATTGTTGATTTTTACAAGGCTAGGCTTGGTGCAAAGGGCATTACCCAAACATGGATTGATTTGCTCGAGTTGCCAAGATGAATGCTATTCAAGCTATCATTTTGTGTATTGCTAACTTGAAATGGCAATTATAGCAACTTGTATCAAGAAAGTATTTTTGCATGGTGAACTTCAGGAGGGGTATATGGATATTCCTACTGGCTTCTCTAACAAAGAAAATATGCAAGTTGAAAATGGTTCTATATGAGATTACGAATCATTCAAATGTATCTTTTCTCTCAACAAAAGTAAACTCTCATCTATTATCTGGAAATAAGCCTATAGGTACACCTCTTGAAGCTAATGCACATCTCAGAAATATGGAGGGAGAGCAAACCAAATAGGTTAGAAATCAAAGAGGGGTAGGCAAGTCAATTCATCTCTCTGATACTAAGCTTAACCATTGGTTGAGATTTTGTCTCGAGGTTTCAACCACCTCTAGACGACCGAAAACTCGAGATTTTGGCAAAATTTAGCCGTAACCTTGTACAAGATTGTGCCAGGGTTTGGTAGGTGGTCTAAGGCTGATCTTCACCTGGTTTTTGGTGAATAGCCCATTTTAAGGTCAATTAACACATTTCCAAGTTATTTTTTACTAGAAAATAACATAAGTCAATCTTCTTGAGTCACACATGCTCAGTTGTATGCAGACGAAATTGAATGTTGTAATTTCACAAATCTAAACAAGATTGAAGTATAAATTGACATAAACGAGAAGCAATTTCAACTGATAATCAAGAAAACATTGAAACTTCATTAAAATATGCATGAAAAACATAGAAGACAAAAGTAGAACATCCCAGAAAGAGTCAAATCTCAGATACAATTTACAAATTATAAAACACTAGCTCTACAACTCATAATTCATAAGTCATAACATAACAAATACAGAAACAAAGAGAATCCTCAAGAACTAGGCTAATTGAGGCTGCTATGTCAGCCAAGGTCAATCCCACTGTATGTCCATTGGACACAATGTGCATTGTGCTTTGACTATGCCAAATACACACCCCCATGGCATAAAAGATGAGAAGTATTGGACGTAATCAAATGCCACCTTCATGTGTTTGGCATCATCAGCATACTGAAGGTAACCCATCCTAGTATGGTCCACCATACTACACTGTACTACCCATTAATTCACCATCATATGGACCAAAAGGATCATACAGAGTCGCTAGATTAGATATTGTCATGGTCAAGTAACTATTACTTACCAGCTCTATGTAGTCAACATATGAGTTGGTGTGTCCAATAATCATTTATGATCTTCATGGATGTCTCTGGGACTTATATTGAGATGTTCCCTCTCATCAACCCAATGGCAACATACAGAAGAGGCATGGTGGGTCCCTTTAAAGAAGAGTCCACCAAAGTAGGACCTCTATCAATGAGTCTATCATCTTCACCACATTCCCCAATTATCTCCAAAAGCCATCAGATGAAATGGTAGTCTGTGTTTACCTACCACCCTGAATGCTAAACCCTCTCCACTCAAGCCCCTCTTTAGATGCAAACAGAGTTTTAACTTTTAAGTACAAATCTCTCACTCTCAAAACTCCTCAAAGCAATGTAATTCATGGCAAATCTAGTTATCTAGGTTTGCACTAGGTCCCCATGGCATTTATCCCTCAACAAGTTTAAGGCATAGTTGTGATCGTAGACAAAGTTGGTGAGTTGCCTTGCCCTATCGACCACACCCTGCACAATCTTGATCATTCCAATATCCTTCAAATGCAGTGGGCATTACAGACTATCCAAGAAGGTTGTATTTTTTTATAGCAATCATATGTTCTCCAACCTTCTTGAAGTTGTTAACATTATCTATCACAATTTGGACCACATTTCTCACCCTTACCTCTTCCACCACATCCTTCAAGAGCCTGTAGATTTACTTTGCATCCTTCACTTGTTTGGATGCATCCATTGATTTAAGATTCCTCCCGCCGCAGTATATCATAAAGTTGATGATGGACTCTCTTGTCCAATTGATTGATACATCAAACATTATCTTTACCCCATAGCTCTTCCAAAAAGGCCTCACCTCTAAAATGTACTCATCAACATTGGCCTTCTGCTATGGCAGATAAAAATTCATAATCTCATCAGTGCCAGGCCTTTATGACTTGGCCAACCTCTACAATCAATTATAGTCTGATAGTATATGCCCTATGTAGTGTTAGTTGGGATGGAGTCACGCCATCCACTTTGCAATTGATTCTTTGACCAGCCCCTTCATGTTCTTTTAAGCCACTCTTGGGCTACTTTGCCCCCTTCTTTTTGAACACCTATGGATCCTACTTACTATAGGATCAACCCATGGAGACACTAACTCCATATGAAGGCCTCACCACCTCCTCCTATATAACCCTGACTCTCTCTTCTTCTCCCTCCCTCTTGGTCCCTCCCTTCATATAATCCTTATCAGCCGGTGCTACATCAACAAGAACAATATGATATGCTACAACATCTTTAGAAGTTCCATCTACATGTTGTTTGAGTCTGGTGGCTCCACTTCCCATAAACCCATAGTGATAAAAGTTGTGTTCAATTCTTCTTTTGTCCCCATCAACCAGTGTACTATACTTCCATGCAATGTCACCTCTACTAGTTGACCTGTGATTATGACCATCCTCCCTCTATGAACAACCACACTGAGTACTTCAGTCCCACTATTTCTATGAGTATCGCTTCTCATGGTCTTAACGTTGGCACTATTGCATAAATAAAATGCTTTGATAAGTCACTGAAGAACATCAATTTAATTTATTTCAAATAAAAAACCAAGAGTTACTTATCTAGTATTTTCCCCTTACCCATATATTTTTATCATATATAAAATTGTTTTTTTAGTTTATCTGGCAATAAAATTGGCTACCAATAACAAATCCAAGTATACAATGACATGCGCAGCACTTCAAAAACATGTAGCAGGCCCTTTCACATCTTTCAATAATTTTCAAACCACATCAAGCATTTTTCAATGTTTTCCCTAATTTTATAATTCTTTACATAATTATAATAATTTTAAAAAAGAAAAGAAAATCTATAGGTGGAAAAATATTTTGACTCTGTGAGACTGTAGGTCGGCCCCTAAAGTTCAAGTTCAAGATATATATTTATTCCATTATCATACGATACATGTACTACATATTTTGTTTACGTTTTTTTATGTAAGAAGATACGTCTTTCAAATCAGAAAAAAATTAAAAAAATATATAACAAATTTCTTAAAGAAAATTTCAACACCACGAGTTCGTAGAACCACCCACCATGCTCAACATATGTTAGTTTCATCATGATTGAACAAGAATTGAACATGTATTTTCAAAACACTAGTTTAGAGAAAAATGGGATACCTCAAATTGGAGAAAACACTTAAATCTTGTTGTTAGAACTTGGAAGGGTCAGTCTACGACTCTACATCAACCATGCCTTCGAAGGCAAGAATCTAGCATTTCCCCCTTGATTTGAGCAAGAAATGACCGAAATGGTGAAAGAATGCCTCTCGGAGCCAAAACTCACACATTGGTATTGCCGTCAAAATTTTGCACGGAATGTGCAAAATTTCAATGAGTTTTGGTTTTATAAGGGTCAAAATTCAACTTAAGCCCCTTGATTTTGCTATAGTTTTTCGAAACTCGAAACACCAAAATTTCGTTGAAATTCTGGTCAAATCCATTTCGCCTTGATCTTTTTATTTCGCCAAGATTGGAACAACCAAAATTTCGCAAAGCTTTAGCAAGATTTTGAACCATGAGCTTAAAATTGCCTATGATTGTCTAGTTAATCAATATATGCGTTCTACTAATAAATAGGCAGTATTTTGCATATTGTGATACTTGAAGTATGCTCTAGAAAAGAATTTTCCTCTTCTCTCCTCATGATCACATGCATGTTGAAGCCTTTACAAATGCAGATTGGGTTACAAATGATAAGAGGTCAACTAAGGTACGCAACTCATGTTTTTGGAAGTCTTGATAGGTGTGGCAAGAAAAAAGTTTGTGGTTGCAAGACCAAGAGGTGAAATAGAATAATGTACTAATGCTCATGGTATTTGCAAGTTGTTATGGCTTCAGCCTCATCTTTAGGATATCCGTGCTTCTGTCAAACTTCCTATGATACTTTATTGTGATACTAATCAGGTTAATAGCATTGGTCATTATCCAGATCATCAGGATCGGGAGACCGCCTCGGGAGACGCCACCTGAGAGAACCACCACCGGGGCGGCGGCACTTTGCGCACTCGGGGCCCACCGGTGGGTTGGCCAGGGGACTTGGATTAGCTTGGCCTTTGAACACGTTGGTGGCCTGGTTGGAACAACCCGGGTCGTCTCCCGTGACCGATGGGTTGGAGCTGTTACACATGTACCTTTGCTGAGCGTTCAATGCCCTACTAGTAAATTCCTCCTGGTCCTCTCTTTCTAATAATTTACACCTTGTTGTCTCTATTCGTCGTGGTGTTGTTTCCTGTTGGGGTGGGGAATTCGCCAATCCCAAGTAAATTTTCTCCGGGCGGGCGGTGGTCGTGGGCGGGCGCGGCGGCCGGGGGCGGCCCCACCTGCGGGATTGGATGAAGCACATGGAGATTGCCGCTTCATCAAGAAAAAACATGACAGTAGGGTTATCTGTGGTTCTAGTCCTAGTGTTTGGTCTTATCAGCCAGCACCTTGCCAGCTTGTTAGGTAAATGAGTGGCTTCAATGAACAGCACACATGCAAAGAAACAAAGAAGAAGTTACATTTCGCTACTGTCCAGAAGGAATAAGAAATTTTATATGGTTCATGTTGGTCTAATCCACATCCATCCAAGCATCATCCGATATTAGACTTCAATTGTAGCACAAATAGGACAGAAAAAACACCTACTGCATGATGACCATTAATCAAAATATTAGAGATTGGACGGTGAAGCTGAAGAAATAATAGAAAATAATAGCTATACCAACAATTTGTCAGCAACCACTTGCCAGTAACTTGATTGCTAAAACAAGTATGAGAAAAATTATACTAAAGGCAGTCAAGACTTAAATTAGGTATGCAGAATTGTATGCAATAACCCCTCTTAAGATTGGCTCAGAAAAAAAAAATTTGTTTCTGTTGAATGTTGAGCATTCAACAGAACTTGAATTGTAAAAGAAGCATCTTGATCCCCTGGGCCACAAAACTGTGCATGCATAACAGCATAAAGATCTTTTCTTACCCATAATAGCAGAATCTAGAAATACAAAGGAATAGTACTATAAACTGCAGAACTGCCCTGAAAAGGGGGAAAATAATTTCAAGCAAATCCATTGCACTATGTCAGAGCCAAGCTCACCTGTAGAACACAGAGCTCGTGGATACCAATTGTTGAAGTGGGACAATCAAAACAGACTGCGGCACTGACTAAAATACTCAAAAGCTTAGAAGCTGGAGAGTCTCAATTATGTATCAATCATGGTGGAAAGAATGTGATGATATCAAGTTGGTTTCGATTCCTAAATCTAAACAAACGACAATGTTTCTTTAGGCCAAAGCTTCCCAATTCCTGAATCTCTGTCTCTGCATCATTAGCATAAATGTCATGCGAATTTTACCATCTTCACCACAAACTCTGAGGAAAGAGAAGAGATGCATATCTTTCTCTATAATGATCTCCCCAGCTGGATGCTTCTTCCAGTGCATAATCGTAAGACTGAACAGGTGAATCAGATACATTATGGTCCATTTGGAGTTGATAATGTGGCACAATCCATGTGCGCAATACAATGCTCATCCTTGCTTATGTGATTTAAGTAATAATAACGTACATTTCATTTGTTTGGCATAGGAATAACGAGCATTAAAAAAGTTCATCCATTTGGTGCCAACTAACCGTTCAGTTCTCAGTTTATTTTAAGATAGAATGTTAATAACGTACACAGACACATCAAAGGCACCATCTGTGATCTATCTCATTTAACTTCTAGTAGCTCGTAATTTAGCAAAATGAATCTGAGGATTAATCAGTAACACAAATTAGAACCAACATTAAAGTTTAGAAACAGAGTGTAACTGACTGACCTCTTTAGTCGGGTATTTTCCCTTCATCGTGGAGAAAAGAGAGATGGTGCAGATCAATAGAACAAAAACTGCAACCGACAAACGCCCCAGAAATCCCTTGATTCTCCTACTCGATAGCTTCAGCAGCCGATGACCCCCTCTCCTTCCCAATGCATCTCCAGGTCTACAAAAAGAGATTGAAAGTAGCTCCCTAATGCAAAATCCCTCAAACAAATAAATCAGTAGAATATGCACGGAGAAAGAAAGAAAGAAAAATCTCACCGCCTCATTTCCTCAGGCAAGGGCTTCGATCAGATTGGAAGAGTTGCAGAACACAGAATTTCTGTTGAGCGAGCTGTCATTCACTCACTCACTCACTGTTCACGAACAACAGTTCCCATGGCGCAGGAATTTAAAAGTGCCAAAGATCTTTGATTTTTGTGATTTGTCATTAACGTGGGGGAAATTACGGTGCATTGCTAGCGATGATCAGACGAAGATTTTTACGTTTTCTGTTTCCTTAATTTTCAAGAAAACGTTAATGGAAGGCTCCGCGGCGCCAATACGATATGGGATCGATAACTGAATTTGTTTTATTGTAAACCCAACCCATGAGCGCATTTAGAATAATTTTCTTTAAAAAAAAACGTTTCTGATTAGGATTTAGGAGATTCTCTCCAGTTAAGGAAAAGAACCAAATATTCCTTTTTATTTTTTTCTTCGTTTTGTTTTTGTCGTTTTGTTTTTGTTAACTGTTGCATATAATATAATTTAAATATAAGGTAGATGTCATCCAACCTTTGAGGGAAGCATTGGTCTTTTATCAACTAAACTATCCCTCAAAAATTCAAATATTATTTTTACTTTGACTAATGTCCGGAGAGGACCAAAAGAACTTGTAAACATGGAAAGTTATTTCGCATTTCGCCGAAAATTCGCCCAGTTCGCCGGTGGGTGAAATAAATGAGGGATCGAAATCGATATTTCAGGATTTCACCGGACGATTTTCCGGTGAAACTATGATTTTTCGGCGAGATTTGTCGATTTTCCGACGAAATTTTGAATTTATTTTTTTACTTACTGCGTCAAACGACTCAAACCCTTTTAACATCGTTGCTGCCGGATCGTTGAAGTAGAAAACAAGCAGCAGCGGCTGCTACTACTTTCGCCGAAAAGGAGAAGAAGAAGAAGAAAGAAAGATTGGTTGTTGAAGCATCGAATCAGGGTTCTAGTTGTTGTTGCTGCTTTGATTATTTCAGATAAAATTTTCGGCGATCCTGCAACATGGCTAGGGGACTACTTCGCTCTTGAAAACCTTGAGTACGACTTCTTTCACACCTGTATTTGCCCTCCAATCCCTGAAATTTACATTTCATTCTGGCAGAACTTCTTTCTATTTCTCTCTGGAAAGACCGGGTTTTGATTGATGAAATGGTTGAAAGATCTTAGTTGCATAGCACTCAATATCGCCGGAAAATCGTAGGAGAAGAAGAAGAAAGAAAGAGAAAGAGGCTCGGTCCTTGCATCACTGATGACTGTGAATCGCCCATGCTTTCGTTTGCCGGAAAATCGTAGGAGAAGAAGAAGAAAGAAAGAGAAAGAGGCTCGGTCCTTGCATCACTGATGACTGTGAATCGCCCATGCTTTCATTTGCCGGAAAATCGTAGGAGGAGAAGAAGAAGAAAGAAAGAGAAGGAGGCTCGGTCCTTGCATCACTCATGACTGTGACTCGCCCATGCTTTCGTTTTGCAGCAAAGAGAACTTGCATAAGCAAGGGCGCAGCAGAGAACTTGCATAAGCAAGAGCTCCACCGCCATTATGTAGCTTTTTAGGAAAAATTTTTTATCAAACAAAAACAAAAGACAAAGCATTAACTGTATATGGGACCCCATCACTTTCTCTTGCATACCACGTGAACTCAAAATTTGATTTGATAGTGAGTCAGTGACTTTGGGTTGATCGAAATGAATATTGAAATTTGGAAGAGATCGAAAATTTGAGAGTTGAGTTTTGAGCGAATAATGGCGATATTTCGCCAGTTCGCCCGATTCGCTGGGTTTGCTACCCGGCGAACCGAGCGAACTTTCGTTCCATGCTTGTAAAGTCTCGAAAAAAGTCTTATAATTCATGAATGTCTTAATAATAAGGCATTGATCACTATCAAGTGGAAAAAACATGATCATTATCTAGAAGAATAAAGGGAGAAGGGGTTTCTGACCTAGCTACTTGACGACCGTTATTCACCGGACACATCTTTTAGCCACAACTCATTGGCAAGATCCTATTCGGATAAGAAAATATCATTATATAACTCTACACATGCTAAGACATTAAATTCAATATTTTTTTTACTTAAAAAAAAATCAGCATTTAATGCACCGTACCTATGCATTTAATGATTTATGCTTATCAAGGGATAAGCCAACGGATCAAATTTATCTAGGAATTGCTTTCAACCATTATGTCTGGAATCAAAGCAAAACGTGTTACATCTAAAGTCAATGTCTAATAGAGATATTTTTAGGATCCTTAAGGAATGCCTGAATCCAATTGCTTCAAACACAAGCAAGACGAACCTTCACTTTAGTTTTTTCATTGGGAATCAGATCAAGCCATCCAATGATTGTTTTTCATCTTCTCCATGGAATCTTCTTATGGTATAAGAATGGTCACATATTCATTCTTTTAGTAAATAAAGCTAAGGAAAAAAATTGAGCTATGCTGAAACAAGAAAAACCCAAGTTAATCCAACATTAATTCTGACACCTACCCAAGAGTACTTAACCTTTTCAAGCATTTACTCCTCTCTATGAAAAATTGTGTTATTCAAAATCTGATTTTATCATCGGAGGTGGCTTCCCGTCCACAAAGGCAGCCCGCTCTCACGAATTTCATTTGAACTACAGGTCTTAGATTTGAGACACTCCATAGTTGAACTGGAACTGACAGATTTTGGAGCAACACATATAATTTAAATATAAGGCTAGTGTCATCCCTAACGTGGAGGAAATTCAAATTTTGGCCTCTTACGTTGAAGCATTAATCTTTTACCAACTAAACCACCCTCTTGATTTAAATATTATTTTTATTTTTGACTAATGTTTAAAAAAGATAGACTGAACTTATAAAGTATCGAAAAAGCCTTATGATTCATGATTGTCTTACTTAATAAGGCATTGATCATTGTCAAGTGGAAAAAACATAATCATTAGCTAGAAAAATGAAGTTAGACCCATGCTTTTAGGGCCTGTTTGGTTACATGAGTCGGGAGATTTCAAATATCTAGAGATTTCAAATCTATAAATTTCAAATCTATGGAGTTATAATTTATAAAATTAAATGTTTGGTTGTAGAATGAAATCTGTGGATTCATCTTAAAAAACTATTTGATCGATGTGATTTTTGTAAATGTGCAAATGTATAGCTTTTTTGAAATCTCTAGATTTCACTCCTTACCCATAAATCTACAAATTCACGTTTTTAGTGTAAAAAGGTGAATCTCTAGATTTCATGAATCTAGAGATTTTTACAATCAAACGGGTGTACTTTCGATTCATGAATCTATGAGATTTCAAATCTCCCGATTCATGTAACCAAACAGTTTTTTTTTTTGTCTTCACTAGTGGGACCACGATCATCGTTGGGGCCCCTTACTGAGTTGAACGAAGCCATGGGGAAAAAAATAAAAAAAGTCTTTTTTTAACCAGTGGAACCCAGTGGTTTTTGTGGTCAGGAAGCATCTGTGCTCCCCCGATGGGGAGAAGATCCGGATTCACTTTTATTGATGTAAATGATTTCCATGATTATGCCATTGCACTTCCCAAGCATTATGATGACTAAATAATGTAACAAAGTGATGGAAGCCAGGTAACATTACCTGCACCATTTGATGTGATGCTGAGACACTTGTCACACATCTGCAAGGAAATGATGGTCTACGTGATAAATTTCCGAACACACTATAGTCCAATCTACCTCATAAAAAACACATCATAATCCAATCACAGCTGCATTGATGTCGAGAGCTCTCAAAAAAGCCCCTCTAAGCTTTCTTTCCTCGTGAAAGAGATCACTTTGTGAGAAACTACAAAAAGTCCAACAACACATGGTAACGAGTGAGCGTTGAAAGTCTCCATAATCTCGTAGGAGAAGACAATGACATTTTCTCAATGCACTTTTTGAGTTGCAGATGCAACGGCTATGTATAAAAACGCGGGAAATTTCATTTCCCATAGGGTGTCATCTCCCTGGCCGAGTTCTCTCTTGGCGACTTGCAAAGACTTGAAATCCATCGCCCAAATCCATGCCCTTATGATCTTGACTGGAATCTTCGGCAATGGATACTCCAATGGTCAACTAATAGTATCCTATGGTCGAATAGGTGATGTTGCTACAGCTCGCAGAGTGTTCGAAGAATCGCCTCAACGAGGAGTGACCACTTGGAATGCCATGATCATTGCTTACTCTCGGAATGACTATTCAGCTGAAGTTCTGAATCTTTATCCGAAGATGATTGCTGAAGGTATTAGACCAGATAGCTCAACTTTCACGGTCACTCTAAAAGCCTGTGCCAATCTGCTAGACTTAGAAAAGGGGGAAGAAATCCTGTTCGAAGCGAATCATTTTGGGTATAAGGACGATGTTTTTGTTGGGTCCTCGGCTCTCAATCTGTATGCCAAGTGTGGGAAGATGGATGAAGCTCTTAGAGTCTTCGGTGGGATGCCAAAAAAGGATCTTGTGTCGTGGACTACGATGATTACTGGATTCTCGCAGATTGGCCGCCCTGTTGAAGCAGTTGATATCTACCGTAAGATGCAAGCGGAAGAAATCCAAGGAGATTCCATCGTGATGGTTGGTCTGATACAAGCTTGTGCAAATATCGGGGATTTGAATATGGGTCGTTCTGTTCATGGCTATATGATCCGCCGAGATGTTCTGATGGATGTTGTGGTCAGAACCAGCCTTGTGGACATGTACGCAAAGAATGGACTCTTGCATCTAGCCTCTTGCGTTTTTCAGAAGATGCCTTACAGAAATGTGGTTTCCTGGAGTGCATTGATATCTGGATTTGCCCAAAATGGATTCGCAGGTGATGCACTGAAGTTGTTGGTGGAGATGCAAACTTTTGGACTGAAACCAGATTTAGTGTCACTTGTTAGTGCACTGTTGGCTTGTTCACATGTAGGATATTTGAAGTTGGGCAAATCAATACATGGCTTTATTATGAGGACGCTCAAGTTTGATCGGGTTTCAGCCACTGCAGTTATTGACATGTACTCAAAGTGTGGATCCCTCTCTAGTGCACGGCTCCTCTTCGATCAGGTAAGTTCAAGGGATCTTATCTCTTGGAATGCAATGATTGCTAGCTACGGAATCCATGGGTGTGGAGAGGAAGCTCGCTCTCTTTTCTTGCGGATGAAGGAGACAAATCTAAGACCAGACCATGCAACCTTTGCTTCTCTTCTATCAGCCTTCAGTCATTCAGGTTTAGTTGAAGAAGGTCGGTACTGGTTTGATCTCATGGTTAGGGAATTTGAAATCCAACCCATTGAAAAGCATTACGCCTGTATGGTCGATCTGTTGGCCCGTGCAGGTCGAGTTGAAGAGGCATATGGGCTGATAGAGTCCATGGTGACTAAACCTACAGCTGCTGTTTGGGTTGCCCTCCTTGCGGGTTGCCGTAACCATGGGAAATTAGAACTTGGAGAGAAGGTGGCAAAAAAGGTTCTTGAGCTGAAGCCAGATGATCCAGGAATTTATGCCTTGGTCTCAAATGTCTTTGCTGCAGCAAAGAAGTGGGATGAAGTTGCTGTGGTGAGGAAAATGATGAAGCAGACTGGAATGAAGAAAGTGCCTGGTTACAGCACAGTAGAAGTGAGTGGCAAGCTCCATGCATTCCTAATGGAGGATCGCAGCCACCCTCAATATGAGGAGATCATGGCCATATTGGAGAAGTTGGACGGTGAGATGAGAGCCATGGGTTATGTTCCAAAGACTGAGTTTGTGTTGCATGACCTTGATGAGGAAGTGAAGGAAAGGATGTTGTGTAACCACAGTGAGAGACTGGCCATTGCTTTTGGACTTCTAAACACTAGACCAGGAACGAATCTGCTAATAACAAAGAACCTTAGGGTGTGTGGGGATTGCCATGAGGCCACAAAGTTCATTTCCAAGATTGTTAACAGAGAGATTATTGTAAGAGATGTGAAACGCTTCCACCACTTCAAGGATGGGGTTTGCTCATGTCGTGACTACTGGTGAGAAACATTTGTCCCTGACTCTTAGGTGGCCAAGATCTCAACCACAGGGTCTATTCTTGGTAACAGAATGTTTGGGATCATCTTGATCTGTATATCTGCGGTCAATTCATTGTGAAGTTGGTCCTTATTTGAGCTGGGATCAAATCAAGATTACTTCCATATTGCAACTGGTAGGGTTCATGGCCCTGATCCACCTTCCTCCAAAAATCTGGATTCCCTGCTACATTGGGCTTGAGGGTGTTACATACACACACCTTTGAGGTTAACCAATCCAAATGGAATAAGCTTACTGCGCTTGAATTCCTCCTGCAGTTCTGCCATGTTATGGTAATAACCACTGCCATCATTAATAACAAAAAATATGCTCGTTTGACGAATCTTACATTTACATTTAGTAGTTTTCTAGATTCATGCTGTTGGGAGTTGAATCATCAGCTTGGTGGTGCTAAATGCTTAGTTGTATGTTCTTCACATTGATGGTCATGTGTAGATAACAACCTGAGGTCTATTGGTTGTGTGTGTATTGTATTCAATGCATGAAAATCATAATTCTCCATGAATTTGCACATTGAGTGGTTAGATGTGTCAACCCCCCCCCCCTCCCCTTTTATTATTCATCCCAAAAAGAAGAAAAAAATCCCTTTTACTTATCCAGCTTTTGCTAGTTAGGAATAAAAAGTATGATAGTACAAGTCCCACACCTGTAACACTTGATTTATAATCTGTTGGGCTAGGATATTCTGGTTTCTTTCATTCTTCCTTGCTTTTTATCACAATCTTCATGAGTATCGGAAGCCAGGACTTGCATGTCATTGAACCCGACTTCTTTTTCATGGCTGTTAGAGGTGGCTCCAGCAAAGTTATAGGTTTCTTTCTCTTTAGCTAAAGAGAGGGGCAGTGGAGCGAGTGAGAACTGCTACTCTGGTCTTTCCTTGAAAAAGTAATTATAATAATAAATAATGTAGAAAGTTCGAGACATAAAGATCCCCCGCGGCCCCGCCAACTCCTTCCCACTCACAGTACTGAATCCTTTTCAGCTTCAATGTTTAGTTCAGTCCAATAATTCTTAACGTATTCCAACAAAAACCTCTTTGTTTCTGTTACCACAAACTTGTGGCTTCTTTTGATTCTGTGTCTACCACTTCTCCAGTGTGAAATTCATGCTAGAACAGTCCATGCTATTACAATGCCACAAATGGTCCTCTTTTCCCATGCAGAATCTCTGTCTATCTCATCCTGTTCAGAAATTTCAAGCCTTTTTGACGAGCCATCATGTCTACCTTCTCTTCTTCCTCTCCCCTGCCCAACTCTCTGTTCTCATGTGGTGGAAGACCACTGAGAAATAGGACCACCTCAGCAAACGCATGAATCCATTTTCCCTCTCTCCACCTAGGCAAGTAGATTCTCAACAAGAGCTACACTTGGGGTAAGTTGCTGACTAGTCAGCAAATTGTGTGAATAAGAAGTGGTGACCTGGAAATTGCCACTAATACCATACTAACTACCTCAGATGTAACTGTTGTTGGCTTCTGCCTGAGCTGTTGTGGAACCCATTGCCCGTGTACATTGTTTTGTTCTGAGAACAAATGTTAAGAAATGCAGGTTTGTACCTCTGGGGGAGATTCAGTGCACATTTCTATGTGGTTAGTTAATTCAAAAATTGATCATGAACAGAGGAAACTAACGGAAGATCGGTTTACAGCCAGGTATCAACGTGATAAGGATGAACAAATTGAATAACTGATACTTCTATTGCCATTTCTTTCTTCTGTTTGTATATATGAAATAAAAAGTAAACAATAAGGAGGGGATAGGGATGCTATGCTATCTCAGCTTAGTTCTCTCACCATAGCTATATCAACTGTTTAAGACAAGTCTTGCTTAGACCAATTGCTTGCAAACAAGGAATAGAAATTCATTAATCAAGCCTATATTTTAGTACTGTTGATGGCCCTATTAATAGCTTGGCCCAATCTGTCTCAGTAATAGGAACTAAATTTTAACCAAAAAGAAACAAATGATTCAAATAGTAAGTTAAAAAAATAGAAAATTCAAAATTGTTGCATTAATCTAATGATTTGATCGCTAACAGCATGCCTGCCATGTTTAGTAGTAAAGGATCTGTTCTGGTTTGTTGTTTTGGTTAATATTGTGAATTAGACCTTTGGAAACTTTGATTCCTCATTTCTTATTCTTTCAGAGTGTTCTGCTGTTGCCTCTTTTGTAATCTGAAGATGAGTGGTTCTTTTTTTTGTTGTTTTTTTGTTTTTTGTCTTTATTTTCTCATTGTTCATGGACCCAAGGGGGGTGGCCCTTTTTTTGTCTTTCTCCTTTTTGGTTCTTTGCTTTGATCTTTGGGTGGTTTTAAAGGTTATTTTTATCTTTTCTCATTGTTCAGGGCTCTAGGACCCCAAGAAAGAACAGGAAAGATAGAGAAAACCCTTTGTTTTTGGTTCTTGTGCTATTTTGAGTCCTTAAAACTGACTGGTTGTGGACTATAAATTTTTTGGAGGTCTTATCTTCAGGGACATGGGTATTTAAAGAGTTATTTTTTTATGTGTTTCCTTTGTTTCTTTTTTTTTTTTTTTTTGCTTTTCTAAAGTGGCCATTTCTAAGGCATTTTTCTATGTGAGAAAAGTAGACCTATGAGACACAAGAGTCACCGAAAGAAAGTGGACATGGCCACTCTTCCTGGTGCAGGAAGCTCTTCCTAGAGTCCTTAAGAGCTCTACTATTTTGGAAGGATTGTATGTACCTCGGAGTTTGAGTAGTGACACTTTCGTCCTTTTTCCCTTACATGCAGCGCTTGAATGTAGTCGTCTGGAAAAATCTTCAAAGTAGGAACTTCATGTTGCAATCTGATTCAGGCGTGCCATTGAAGCTGTCTTGTTTGTGGCTGTTGTGGTAAAGACCAATTTTCGTTTCATCCTCCCGTTTCTAGGCACATTTATTTTTTGACATTCGGCCATCGCTAAGGTTTCTATGCCATGGGTCTTGTTTAGAATTTCATCGCTGAGTCATCAAACTACTTGTGGAGCAACTGGTCCGTGCCTTGGACTATAAATTTTTTTGGAGGTCAATATTTACCTTCCCCCCCCCTCCGCCACCCCCTTTTTCGACTTTAAGAGCTCTATGGTAGTTACGTACATTTCTACCCACTTGCCTTTTACCTTTTTTTTTGCTATTTTCGTATTCTTCTCAGCTCTACAAGTTGGCCTCGGGTTTGCCCGCATTTTGTTGTTTACTTTGATTGGCTTTCCCTTCATTCTATCACCTTCTTCTTGGGTATTTCTTTGATAGGTCATTTAATTGCATTAATATTATATCAAATCCTTTATATTTTAATGAGACTAATTTTTTTTTTTTTTTTGTATGGAAAGATTATAGCATTCGGATATCAAATCTATAAAAAGAATTGTTAGAACCATATTGGCACATTTTTAAATCAAATCAAAGAATCACACCCAAATTAAGATGGAAGATTTGATTATGTCCAAAGCTAGATGTTTGATTTGCCCAAACCCTGGGATGTTTTATTTGTCTTTATACAAATATATAATCTCTATCTCTTCCGCCTCCTTTATGAAGGGGAGAAGGTAAGGAGGAAGTGAATTGGAAAGTGACATTGGAAACCATTGCATTGGCAAATATGAAACAATAGCCGAATTGGGAAGAATTGCATTGCCAAGGCGAACCATGGAAATAACAGATTTGGTTAAGAACTTTTGCAATGCTTCAGGGGAATCCTGCCATAACTAAGGCATTTTTCAAAGATTAGAGAACACACACAAGCGACAACAAGAGGACACGGTTCGAGGAAGAACGGCATAATGTTTTCTATTTTCGTTGCTTTGTTTTTATTTTCCATGTCTAGCTAATTCTGCTTTGGATCAAGATTAATGGAAGTTTGATTTTCACCAATTGTGAGACTTTGGATTATCTTTTCTTTAATTCTCGGGTGGATTTATGCGTTTTCTATATTTATTATGTTATTGTATTAATCCTTAGACAAGAGGCCTTCACACTTTTATGATTAATACAATACCCAACTCAATTCTTATATAAGTGACAAATAGCATTCTCGAATGGGTAATCAATGCCTCGGAGAGTTTGCTATGAGAATGTATATCGTAGTTTAAATAAACAAGGCTTTTTACAGTGTTTATTGACTAGGGATTGGGTCTTTTAATTTTTAATGCGATTAATAG